>NW_010135445.1:0-92082 GCF_000699245.1 Pterocles gutturalis
TTATTATTATTTATTATTATTATTTATTATTGGTAAGAACAGTAAATGTACTGAAAAAGCCATCAAATAACATGAGACTTTGACTTGAAACTAGATCTAGCACTGGAAATAAGTAGCACTTATTACAAACCATAGTAGACTGTACAGATTTCATTTTTTTTTACACCAAAGCTGTCCTTTACACCCCATGGTATTTTTATAGAAGTTACCAATTCATGTTCTAAGAAATTTAAATTAATAAAATATCTTCAGAATTGATGCTGTTGTATAGAACCACAATATAACTTACATCATTATTTTTACATTTTTTGATGAAAGTCAGAAAAGGTAAGTTTTGACCAGTGGCAAAATTTTCAGATATTTTACTGAGCCTCAGATTTCACCTCTAGGTTACTGTAACTTGGTCTAGATCTAAAGATCTTTATCCATCAGCATAGACTTCCCTACATACTATGTCTGTATTTTCACACTTTTCACATATTAATTTAACATTTAGGTCTAAATAAAGGTGTTTGCTGCAGACTGAACAAAGGGCATAGGAATATAAGTTGTAATTAAAATAGAGTTGTTCACATATCACCGATTTTATTAGTCTGATTGATAGCTCACCCCTCAAAGAACAAACCTAGGTGCTGGAATACTAGATTCTTCCCCTACTGTGCTCCAGCCCAGCTTAGGTTGCTATTGGAATCTCATAAAAAGTTACAGGTGCTGTACTTCACCATGTAGACATGATCATATAATTTGAACTTTTATACTAAATGTCCTCCCCATATACTTCTCACCATGTCTGAGATCTGTTATCTTATATGCAGACATAAATGCAATGCATGTGGCCCATACTTAGCTAAGCTCCACGCCGGCACTTGCTTATTTGCCATTAAGAATGATTATTGCTTTCAAGTTGTGCCCTTAAATGTTCAGATGTTGCCCAATGCAAAGAAAGGTCTGCTTCCTACTCTGAACTGCTTACATTCCAAAATAAATAGTCAGAAACTAGGTTTTCCAGAAGCAGAAGTAGACAGGAAGGCTTGAGACTGTTCACTTACACTGATTTGAGGTTGTACTGCCGGAAGTCCCAAGGTAATGTTGGGCAGAGAAGGGGATGTGTACAGACTCAGCAAGTTCACTGATTCATCCTGTATCAAAAGGCGTTGCTGTGAAACCAGATGCTGGAATAAAGGGGAAAAACAACAGAGGTATAATCTCCAAGATTTTTATCTTGGTTATTTTATCCTCATCATCCTGCTATGTTGAAATCCAGTTATGTATCATGCACTGGTTTGCATCCCAATGGGGTTCCAGGTAAGGAAAAGTATTGTCCCTGTGAAAAAGCTGTTGCTATTTATTTTCTTAAGAAAACAACGGATATATGTCTGGGATTATTCGTTGGTTAGTAAATCAAATTTCCACGCAAAACCAAAATCTTGAGGATTCCTAGACCTCTTCCTCTTCTCATCAACTTCTCATCAGCTCAACATCAGTTCTTCTCATCAACTGCACTTCTGCTGCTAGAAACTCAGTGGGAATTTAGCCAATGAATTAAGGAGTGTATCTAGCTGAATTAAAAGTGTCATGAATGTGGATGTATTAGACCTTTACTTTACTGTGATGATTGTAATTTGTGTTGTAAGTTATGAAATGTGGTTTCTACCTAGTCCATGTATTTTCTTACCCAGATTGTGATATGGGGATGTTTCAGGCACATTATTTACTTCCATTGACATGGGAATTTTGGGTAGGAAGTGAGGCATATTGCCACATCCGACATTTAAAAAAATGTAGTATCTCTCTCTCTTTTGCATACATACAAAACCAGAATCGTATCATTCTCCAGTGGTGGGATACCCCTCACAGCCTTCCTAATTCATTTCAAGTTAAAATCTTTAACACTTCTTTTGAAGCCTTGTGACATAATTTTCAAATACATGGAATAGCTGATAAATTTTTAATTACTGTCAAGTAAAACCAGACATTCTACAAAGATCACCCTCTGCCTTTCCACTCTAGACTCATTGGGAAGAAACATAAAAAGTTACATTACCACAACAGGAATCTTTTTGAAGCCTTTGCCTTTCTGCTTTAACAGTCGTGTTTTTCAACATGTGGTCTAGTATAGTTGCTTGAATTACATTTTCTGTTTAACTCTTGCTTCCCTCACAGAACTTTTAACACAATAAGAGCTACAAAGGTCTTATTAGACTTAGAAACTCTGGCATGATATGGTCCCCAAGGGAACAACATCCTTGAAAAAGAATACCCTGTGTAACAGTATGACACAGTGACTGCTTTCTTCCCAAACAAAAAGCATATGGGACTTCAATAATAGACCACCTCCAAGAGGGATACTGCACACTCGGGCTTTGACTAAAGTAAATATAATAACTTGTCAAGCATGTTGTGGGGAGCTGTAGATTTTCCCCTGGATAAACCTGGAATATCAATTAACTCTGTAAAATACTTTGTGCTAATACAATGCAACTTCAGATCATCAATGAAAAGTGGTTAAGCACAAAAACACAGGATGTTATTCCAAAACATAACCTTCCTGATACAGTTTGTTTGGAGATATGACCTATCACTGAGACAATAACAGTAGAAGTCTATCTCTGTAATTTTCTTTTGGTACCTAGGGAATGTCAACAGATAGCATACGAAACGAAGCTTCGCTTGTGTATTACATTAATTCCTGGTTAACAGTGTCTTGCCCTGATAACATCCACCTTTGACCATGAATAAAATCAAGTATGTCAAAACTATGGAGATATTATTGAGGGAGACTACAAAGATTTAACTGAAAAAGGACACTGTGGCAGCTCTAATGTGCTTCCTAGGCTATAATAAAATTTGTAGCAACTGCAGCTTCTATACAGAGCCACTTCAAGAACACAAATTTCCTTTTTTCATTTTCAGTATGCCACTATTACCTTCTAAGATTTGAATCAACAAAAATAACAGTGATAAAGTGCATAGCAGTAAAGCACATTCCCACATGAAGGTCAGGCATGACTGTTTCGTGAAGCAGAATCAATCACGTTACGTACCATCAGAGTTTAATTTTGAAAACAGGAATTTACTAGTAAGAACATTTCCATCCAATTTTTTAATACTGATAATAATCAGTATTTTTCATTTCAGGAGGTAACTACTTTTAAAAAATATTTTCAGGTAATATTAGCCTAAGCATCAATTAGACCTCATCTCCCACAGTGTTTAGTAGCCTACCTGCATAGATTAGGGTCCTGCATATGCTGAGGCACAACTGCATGATGCCAGCTACAGCTTCTCTTTTTCCACAGTAGACAGTACCTTGAAATGGTGGCACAAACTGGAGTTCCCAGCAGTGTCATTTGGCAGAACAATGGCGAAGCCACGGTCCTCCTCCTACATGCAGACCTGATGGTTTGGATTGGCACCTAAATTACCCCAAATAGCAACTGCCCTACTTGCTCCTCTCTACGTACTTATTCACTGCGTCCATGGATCCTGCTTCCTGATGCTTAAAATATCCTGTCAACAAAGGTACCCTCTTATTTAAAGTAAAGCACAATAACTAAATGTAACAGTGCATGATGATCACCAACTGTGATTAGTTATTGTACTTCTGTTTTGGTACTGGGACCTGCTGAGAAGCAGGGATGCCTATTTCATATGTGCATATTTATATGCACATTTCCACATTAGGAGGAGAGGAGGAAATGGTCTGGCTTTAATACTTCTAAATTGTGGAGCTACAGTAAGGTTATCAAAGTTTTGAATATTCAAAGGCTTTTGGCGTGGGTTTTTTGATGATTAATTAGACTCTCTTCACATACCCTTGAAGCAAATCTCACTAGCCGGTCAGAAACCTACACATTTTGCCACTGTCCACTTGCAAAGAGCACCTCAAGGAGCTGAGTATTAGAAACATAGTGCTGTGGGGTTGCACAAATCACGTACGTGTACATCTGCCAAGCAGGACATTTATGCATCCTGTATAATCAGGCAATATTCTAGGAAATGCTGCTCTGCAAAGCACAAATGAAAGAGAAAGAAAATTTCTGAAGCCTGCTTACACCAATTGGAAACTTTCCGTTGAGTTCAATGGCTTTTGACCAGGCTCTGAATGCCTAATATTAATCATTTTACATGACTAAGGCAGGTTGTCCCTCTGAACTCAAGGGACATGCTGTGCAGGCGCTCAATCCTGCTTGCATTTCTCATGCAAGTAACATTTAGCCCCAGCACAGCAGGTGAACTGAAAGTGTACAGCATGCTAGAAGAGACAAATAGCTACTGCGGTGAACCTTGATGATACTGGAGACAACTGGGCCTAATAAAAACAGCATTTTATTTATAAGGTACAACTAAAATCCTGAGTTTAACTTTCAAGTTTCATATAATGAGACCAGTGTTTTAACAAATGGTACTAAAGGCACCATTAAGGGAACTGTGATAGTAAAAGCTTATCTGCAAAAATGTAGCATTTGTAGTGCACCTCTTTTTCAAAAAAATGTAAATGTCTACCCACCAGACTGTCTGCTCTGGATGGTAAACCACTTAAAAGTCTCGCTATTCAAATGAATATGGCAAAAATACTCTAAAAATCTGTTTCATTACTGATAATGCTCTAATTCTGTCTATATACTAGAGTACAATCATTTACAGTATTGACTCATGTTTTACTGGTAAATGGCTCTCTGTCATAGCAACCTATTTTCCCCCAGCAAAAAGTGTTTTATTTGCTGCCATGAAAACCGCAGCTATCCACCCACTCAAATATGAGCACAACACTTACTGCAAATGTCACAACAACGATTATGAAACAACAGCAATGTGAGTCATGCGGGATTACAGCAAAACAAGTGATATTTTGGGTGATTCTGGAACACTCGTCCTATTATTAGAAACTTCTGCACTTTGTCTATCTGATGAAAAATTGATTAGATATATAGCCTTTGAGACCTGGCAGCTAATGCTAAACTAGAAAAGAGATATGTAGCAGTTTGGCTGCTGTTAAACTACCAAAGAAAATCCCCCTGAAATCAAAATGCACTGAAGCTGAGATTTATGGAAAAAAATGTTTGAGCCCACAGGACCATAGTATTAACAGTCAAGTAACCAGAGAGGTAAAGAAATCCCTGTCTGGATCCAGAAATGGGAGTCAGTAGTTTCAGCTTCCCAGCACATTTCCAGCAAGCTAAGTGGTCGACTCCAGCGCACAGAGCCCAACTTGTAAAGGAACTTTTTAGACTCATTTGAGCATCTGTGATTGTATGGTGGGCCTATAACTTCTGAGGTCTGGCACAGTAATGGCAAATGATATGCAATGTGGTGTTCTGTTAATAAACAGACTATAACTCTGCTGGTTGTTGCTACAACCTTTCAAAATTGCCCACCTGACCAGATTGTATGGATATCTGATGGTGGTTCAACACTGTGGGCAATGTCCAGAAACTATAACATGCAAAGTAACAAGCACCGTCCATCAGTCTGAGACATTATTCTCTTTGTGTTTTGTAGTATCCTCATTGTCAATAAAAGATCCAATTGGACAAGGTTTCCTGTTTAATACAGCAGTAACGCCCACATATTACCAATGGCTATCGAAAACATTCCTAATATTAAAACATACCATTTAATTCCACTGAATTAGGACCTGATCTAATCCAAACGATGGATCTTACTCTGCATCATTTAAATTTCTTTGCAGTCACATACAGGGGGGCTATGAGGCAAGACCACATGTTAGCCATCAATGCAATTTTTTTGTTTCTTTTTGGTTATGGGGCAGAGAGAGGCTACTAATCAGTGTGCAGAGGTCACCCACCTGCCCCCTGGATCATAGTTCACACACACAATTAATTCATTATGGGGAAGAGTCACTGCTGGAGGTTGAACTGCCCATTCTAGGTTTTTTTGAGGTGAATGTCCTGTCACTGACCTGGATAAATAGCTCCATTAGCTAAAACTCTGTTAAATCACATTTTCTTGTGCAATTTTTCTAACATAGCACAAACCATCAATTAATAGAAAACTTTGCCACCAAAGCAGGAATCACTGTAAGAATAGGACTGGATACAGAATATTGTGGAATTTGATTCTCTCTTAGTTGCATTAATTTATTGTTCCTTTACAATATTGCCATGGAAAGCGTGACCTAGGCATGTTGTCTATGCTAAATGAGGTTTATCACAACTGATTTACCATCTGCATTCCTGTTGTTATAGGCACGTACGTGTGAAACAGAAAAAGGAGCAGTTACGATTCCTTCTATGTACAATATTGCTTTACAAAATAAGACTCTTGGCAGGTCAGTTATGTTGGTAGGTACTGCCCTGATACAGAAACTGAGTAAAATAAAATAATATACAGTAAAATAAAAGGCAGATGTGAAAAAGGATTTCATCACCTAACTACAATACTGTAATTAAAAAAATTGAGTTCCACAGCTGTCTGAACCTGGGACCACCTTAACTCATAAGTGTTAGGGTTACCAGTGCCTAAATCACTGTTTTGCATGTGAAAGTTCTCCATCAGCATTCAGCACTGTGCACCTCTTCAGGTTATCCCAGCAGGTAATGTTCTGCAATGCAGATGCTTCCAAGTTCCTTCCATAGCTCCCTCCCACTTCCAGTAGCATCAATGCTGCCTTTATTTGGGCTTTTGTTATCAAAGACCCTCCAGCCTCCTGAACAGGCATCTCATATATGAAGATGTATCTCATATATAACATACTCTGTTGTTAAGCTACAGTGTCCTGGTATCCTTGATAATTATATCTTCTGCAATTACGCTGCTTGTATCATCAAACTGAAGTTTCAGACCTCTCCAGTCTAGAATCTAAGCAATTATCTACCCAATAAAGAGAAAGAGCCTTACCTCAGCTTGAATGTTAGATGGCAAAACTGAGGTTTCATTTTCTGTTATACTGCTGGTTGGACCATTGCTTGGGGAACTGGGACCTGATCCAGGGGAGCTGCTACTGACTGAGGATTCTGAAAAACAAATTAAGCAGACATGAATTTCACCCTGGAAAGGAAAACATGCTCTTAATTAATTGTACACTCTTTATGGCACAGGATTTTTTTGTTGTTGAAAAGTATCTATCGGCTATGAAAGAGCTAATTTCTTGCGTATAAGATTTTTAATTCATCCTCCATTTATTTTGGTTTTCCTTTTACAGTGCTAATGAGGAAAGATACTCTTGGACTTTCGCCTTCTGATCTGTCTGCTTCACAAAGGAAGAATTTACTATTTATTTTTTCCACAAAGATGATATGATACTCAGTATCAGGTAGAGATACAGACACAGAACTTGTAATGAGTAAAAAGAAAATAAAGTATTTTCTTTTTAATTGCAAAAAGTCTTGCCTCTGTAAGAGATCAAAATGACAGAGATAGCAGGGTTGCAAAGGTCACGATAACATGTCATCAATTCATGAGGCCTGCTGCCATCCCCCTTCTGTTTAGAAAGGGGTGAGCCCGTTGTAGACTAATCATTACATACATAAGTAATAATGGCAAAATATACACCGCTTCTACTACATCTTTGTCACAAATATGAAAGAATATTTACAGCACACAAAAATCTTAAAATAGTATTTGAAAGGCTGGATGTTATCTTGATTTAAAATTTCCCGAGTTCTGCCTAAGATAAAGAGGAAGAGGATGCCCTTGTTGTGTGTTGTATTCAGTTACTCTAATCCTACACTGATATAAGTTAAATTTATGTAAAGGAAACAGTTAAGAAGGTGAAAGATAGAAGAACACAGCATTAGTAGAGGTAAGCCTATTACATGGGATAGCTTTGAAATTAAAGTACTCAATTAGTTAAAATAATTAATACCTAAATCTAACAATAAGTATTCTATACCCACTTCTTTGCTTCTTCACTTCTGCCTGAGTTCACACACAAAAATATATCCTCACTTTGACTGAAACTACCTGGAGATTTTCTAGCTGTTTCTTGGTCCTGTTGCTCTTTCCTACTAGAGCTGATTTCAATTTAGTGAAGTGAATCTGTACCCAGCTATATAACTGCTCAGGTAAAGTTCTTGCATTTTATTCTCATTAGTTTCCATAGAAGAGCAGAAAGATAAACTTGTTGTTTTTTCTGAGTTTTTTAAAAATTACAATACCGCTTTTTGTATAAATACGCATTTAAATAAAGGGCTATTTTCAGCTAAAAGAGTTTAAAAAAAAAAGGAGAAAAAAGGTTCATCCAGAAATGTCTAATCAGGGAAGTTTTGATTATGAAAGCTACAAAATGTCATACAGACAATATTAATAATAATAATGGCAATCTGTAAGGCTCCAAATTATTGTCAGAGCTAGGAAAAGGACACATTTATTTTCAAGCTTCTGCTCCTTCAATGGTTGCAGAAAAAAACCTCCTGGGACAAGTATTTCACTTTATACCTTGTGAGTGTACAAAATATAAAGAAACCAGCTAAAACTATGGAAGTGGAGATCAAGAATCTCACAAGAGTTTCAGCAAATGGAAATAATAAATTAGCTGTAAAAAATTCCAACTTGAAAATAATTTATATGGAAATTAACATTAGTTACTTTCATATTTACATTCACATTCATGTCCTAGTTTTATACATGACATACTGTGAAAAGTTATCATGAGACTTGCACATAGGGGGGCACTGATGTGAATTTGTTCATGTTGTGTTATATTTCCATCTTTTTGTGACACAATTCTGACATACGAAGTGAATTCAGATACATGTCTGACAGACTAGTAACAGTTGTTTGCATAAACATATGGCCTGATTCTAACATCACTTGAAAAAGCCATGAAGCTACCAAATATTGATGCCAAGTCAAAGCAAGAAATGTCAGAACGAGGCCAAGTACTGTAAATGCTCCTTGAAAGCAGCAGATAAGGCCTTGGCAGCATACTAATCATAAGGACTAAAAATGAGAGGACTTTAGGCAATTCTGAAAAATAACTTCTGTGACAAAATTTACCACTCTGCAATACCAAATATGTGAAAGAAAGCCTTAGCATCCATGGTTCATCCACCCTGTAACTTTTTAAGTTCAAGGGAAGGAAGAATATTGAAAACACCTTCTACTTGATGATAATTTTTTACTTTGCATTTTTTTCCCCTATTAATACCCACCTACACGCATAATTCTGTATGTTTACATGTTAAAACTTCTCTTTCAATTACTAGGAATTCTTGCTGTCTGCTATGACCAACAATATGCCACTGAAAATTTAAACGTTTTGACTCTTTCTTCTCAAAAAACAGCTTAGGGATCTCTTACATCAAAAACAACTCATCTTGACATTTTCAAACAAGATAAAACAGAGGGACAGGGCCAAACACAAGATTCCAAAATGTCCTTGATTGACCTAATACCAGATAGGTGTTCTTGTGCCTGCTACTAACATCTGCATTTTCCATGGGAGATGGGAAGTGGGAGATGCAAGACCCAAAATGCTGTCCATATACAGAAGACACAAATTAAAGGAAGAGACTATTCTTGTTTTCTCCTTTGATGTCCCTTGCCACCAACAGTCTACCATTTATTTGTTCTTCTACTTGCTGTTGTAAAGTACTGGTTTCCAAGCTGCTTTGAAAGTATGGCTTTCAAATTGACAATGACTTTTTAGTAAGTGGTAGAAAGCTGTAGATTACAAGCTATTGATACACAACCATTTATTTAATGTGGTTTTCTTTTCAGCAGCAGAAAAAAAAAAAAAAAAAGATGCAACCTTTTGTTTAAAAGACAGTTTCAGTTCCAAAATACCACCACTATTCTGTGAGCATTCTTAATTACCTGCCACCTCAAAGAGTCGCTTCTTGAACGAACTGACTACATTTCCATCCTTCCTCCTGAGTAAAGGACTGCTTCTCCTTTCTGTCACCTTCTGTTTTAATCTTGAACGTACCTTCAAATTGGGTTCTGAAGCTGGAGATGAAGAGAAGAAAATAAATTTTTATAAATCAAATTAGTGCTTTGTGTCAGAGACCACTGACATTCCCTGTAGGACCTCATCGGATCTGAGGAGGGCTTAGACGCAAAGATTTTACTGCCCATCCTCCCTAGCCATTCTGCTGCTCCTCATACAACTCCATTTTAGATTGTAGGCTAGGAAAGAGAGGAAGAGAGCTGAAAAGCTTTGGATCCCAGTATTTTTCTAATCCCATTTCAGCTCTGAAGTTACCCATTAATTATTGTTAATATCATAAGTATTAATTAGAGATGAATGCAACTTTTATTCCACATCATTTTTATCTCTCTTGTAGGTGAAAACTTGGATGAAAATACAGCTTGGAACTTGGAACTTTATAATTGGATTATGGTCTGATGACAGAAATAGAGAGAAGCCTCCACTGGTGGCTTTTGATTTCTCTTAAAAATATAAATTACGACAAGCCTTGCTGGCAGAACATTTCTTGGTCAGCAATTTCAGGCCCAGAACTTCAATGTTTTCTGAGTAACACACCAAACAGATAGATTTATGACAGTGTCCTAAGAACATTTACACAGAAAAATACATGCTCTGAAAATGAAGAAGTAGGATTGATTCCCAGAAACCATAGGATTATATTTAATGCACCTTGGGCAAGTTCCACCTTTGTTTCCTAAATGGACACAGTCTTTTCATCTGAAGGCCAGAGATGAAGCTCTGCTGTGCTTTTTGTTTTCTGATATTTTTAGCATGGTAAAATGTTTCATGTACTCATTTATCTGTTCTTCTAAGTAAACCCTCTACCAAACAGACTGCTAAAAGCTAGTGAAAGATAATTGTGGAACAGAATTTGTTTATATTTCCCTTCCTTGAACTGAGGCTTGGCTAAGAAATATCTCAAAATAGAAAGAGCTGAAAACTGGGATCAGTTCTCCCCCTATGCACAGACATAAGCCCAGCCCAAAAAAAGGAGCAAGAGATAGGAGAAAAACAAAATAAATGAAACCTTAATTCACTTCAGCATTATAACATGTGTCACTGCAGGGCAGGAACTCAATCCTATGCTTCTAATTCCAGTCTCTGCCCAGCATATAATATCACACATCTGTTTCCTGCTGTCCCACTTGTTCCCTCAGGGATGGGGACGTTAGAAATGCTCATGCGAAAGCCAAGGGGCTGCACCTCTGCCACAGTGCTGCTGTAACCTGCAGTCCCTTGCCTGCCTTTGTCACATCCCTCTTGGCAAGCACTCCCTTCTAAGTGGCCTGTACCTTGAGTTCATTTCAGACCAACATACTGTATTGGGTCTGGCTGAGCTGGAGTCAGCAGCCCTCCCAGTGCTGAGTGCTGCCCTGGCAGCCAGCAGGGGGTTTGTAACACATCCTGGGAGGGGGCGGAGCCGGCACAGCTGACCCGGATTGGCTGTTCCATACCATGTGACCTCAGCTCAGCCATAACAGCCAAGGGCAGGAGGAGGAGGGGGGCAATTGGTACTGGGTTTGTCTCCAGGGGCAGCTGCTGCACACACTGAAGCTCTGCTTTCCCAGGAAGTGGCTGGACATCGCTTACTGAGGGGAAGTAGAGAATAACATCTTTGTTTGCCTTTTGTTTCTGTGCGTGGCGTTGGCCTTTGCTTTAATTAAACTGCTTTTATCTTGACCCATGAGTTTTTCATCTTATTCTCCTCCTTTATTTTGCTGAAGGGGGAGTGACAGAGGGGTCTGTTGCACCTGGCATCCAGCTAAGGTTAACACACCACACATACATAGGCTAGTACAACTCTGAAAATCTTTAATAATAAAAATATTAACAAGAAATTTATTTTTTAGCACTTACTACTATTGTTAAGACCAATGCTTCTAACAATGGGCTAAGATTACACTGCATGCTTTCACCACGGATCTCACCCAGGCATGTGGAAGAGAAAGTGCTCACTCCTTTTGCACTTATGGTTATTTTGATTCATACTATTTGTAGTCCTAAAATTTAGGAGAATATATCCATACTCAAGACAGACTAATGTGATACAAATCCTCTGCAACACTCTCTGAAGAATTGTTCCACTTCTATATGAATGCTTCATGCTCAGCCACAGTGATTGCCTTTCTATTTTCTACCACATTGCCATCATATTCTGCATCTGAATCAATCATATAAGCAGAGAAAGCAGACTTTGATGTCAATGTCTGAATTTATGAGCCATCTGAGAAGATAGTCCTTGCATGAAAGATTAAGATAATTTTTAAATGGAAATAATCAATTTTAAAATAGAAAGGCATGGAGAAGAGTGGTTTTTAAATTATAAAATAAACTTCCCAATAAAAAACAAAGCCAAAGTTTGAAGAGTGTTTGCTTCAAATACTGGCTTTCTTGAACATCTCCCATGAGACCCTGCCAGCTCCTAACATGGTACCAGCTAGGACTTGATGGCTAGCAGTAAGAATTCAGGTTTCAGTGCACTAAATATATAAATTTAACTGGTTTGAGGATGTCTGCTCCAATGGACAAAATGCAGAACTGGTAAGTGGTTTCTTGATACTCATTTGTGGCTGTGGCACTGAGTTGGTGTGTGCCTGTAGAGGTCAGTGGACCACCCTGCCTCACCGAGGCTGAAGCGGAACTATTGTTGACTGCAACAGGTATGGATCACAACAGCAATCCTATGTGCTTCAGTGCACTCCTACATGAAGGCCATAATAACACATCTGTAATGGCCAGCTCTCTTATGGTAGTTTAAAAGGGAAAATTAAGTATCTTAAACTTCAAGGACAGAGCTGTGGATTAAAATCATAAATGTATATTCATATATATATACACACAGACTGCCGCAAAGCACGTATGTGAGATTATTTAGAAATTAGTTTAATCTGTTAAACTCTGAAATGCAAACAAGTGAGCAAAAAGTGAAAATAATTTTTTCAAACCTTTTTTTTTTTAATTAAATTATTCCCCTGGTACTTGCAAGGCACTTGGAAAGTCTTAGTGGCAAATGGTGAAAAACTATAATTAACCTACCTTATGTTTCAAATGAGCATATGGTTCAATACTTTAATTAGTGGTTCTTAGAAGTGGTCTACAGAGGGATAATGCTCAAAATAACTGTTTTGTATTAGCCACCCCTGTAAATATTTCTGATGCACATTGTTAGCACGTTTGCTCAGCTTAACTAATCCACTGCCAAGGTTGACTATGTTCATCACCCAAAGGCATTTTCCATGTGGAAAAGTGTCACATGAGGAGCCAGTGCCAAAAAACTTCTGAGATTAAAGCTTTATTCACCAGCTTGCTGCATAGTAGCTTCCTCATGCAGATACAAACCCCCAAGAATATACCTTTTTTCGCTCCTTTAGTACCACAGAATCATTGAGAAGACCTTCATGGAGTCTGTTACTTTATGCGGTGATTCAACCATAAACCCAGACCCTCACTCAGCAAGACAATTAATACACATGGCTAACTTTCTGTACACCAAGCATCCCACTGGGGTCCAGGACTCAAAACTAGATTAATTCTGTCCCATACAGGATATGTCCTGTATCTCACCTTCCTGAGGAAATAGGGCCTCTCTAAAGCACAGGAGGTGCTGAATGAGGTGGCGTTTGTTGGGTTATATGCCTGCAACTATAGTGGGCTGAATCATCTGACCAAAGAGCCAGAGTGCCAGAGACAAGAGAAAACCAAGAGTACGTGGCCAGGAATGTGGCAGACGAGGAAAAGAGGACTGCATGTTTACATGGCAACAGGCTGGTAGGTTAGGCTCTTCATCTAAAATCCTGCTAAGATCCAGTATACCTCTGATATTGGTCTAATTGGTCGCTATTCGCCTATCCTCTTTGCTCCATAAATCTTGTCACTTGTACTACGTTTAGCACTTTGGAACAAGTAATAATCAGTCTCCACTTGAGGAAAGGGAATATATATTATTTGAGAGTGTTTTGTTGCAAAGAAAACAATAAGAGCTATTTTCTCTGAAGGCCATCAAAGCCCATGTCATTGATCTCAACGGGAATCAGCTGATTCCCATTTGAGTGATTCACTCGAAGTGGATTTCAGGAAAGACTAGCCTGAAAATTACTTCGTTTATGTAACTGCAGCATAATTTGGAATAATGAGCTGTTGCAGTAATATGACTTGTTCAGTCTCATTGCTATTACCTGGTTTATTTTCTTTTTAATGCTGGTAATAATGAACTGGTATTACTCTTTAAATGACTGTAAGTGGGAAACAGGTATGAAAGATACAGAAAGTATTAGTTTAAACAACAGAAGATATCACAGGCAACCCAAGACTGGTTACCTAACTCCTTGGCACAACTTGTAATTATGCCTACAGAACTGAGAACTTTGGTCCTACGTGAAGAAGAAAGACAGCATCTCAGTGATTTTCCTCATCTTTTATGGTGGCTTCATATAGCAGAAAAGAAGTAAGTAACTACTGCTAAAAATAGAAAATATACAGGTTTCTATATAGGCACACATTAATTTTATCACAACAACCATAACTGCTCAGGTGAAAGAAAACTCTTCTCTCTTGTGTAACATGATGTTTAAACACAAGCATGAGAGATAGGAAAATGATTCGGTGAAGTCATTATGTCCTATACTCCACTTTGCTTAATATTAGCAATTTGCAGATACTAGCACTAAAGAATATAGCCTGGGGCCAGATTGCTCCCAAATGAGCTGAGGTTTTTTGACAGGGCTTTGCTTCACTGCTTCTTTTTATTAAACACACAGAGATATTTAAGAAGAAGGGATAAAAATCCTTCCTACGCATAAGGAGAGGACATAGATATATGAAGGGAATGTAAAAGATAATAATGCACTACTTTCTGATGGTTCCTGGAACACAGTACTACTTTTGTATCAGAAGAGTGTGTGCCAACTTCAAATCAGCATTTAATGAATCCAGGCAGGAAATGGGGGATGGGAGAGGGTGCATAGCGAGCAGGTCTTCATCTTGAGGCTAAAGCCATATATAGGAAACCTGAAGAACAGAAAGTGAGCTTTTGTCCAGACTACGAAAGGCTCTAAAGTGAAAGCATTTCCTTTTCCTCACTGGCAGGCTGGCTTAGAAAGCTGTGGGGCAGTTGAGGTAAATGATGCTAAATTTGGCTACAAAGATTCCAGCAACAGCATGAGCAGCAGCAGCAAAATTCACATCTTACTCGAGAATGATAAATTGTTCCCTATTGCCCAGGCACCAGCTGTTATCACTAAGATCATTTTGAAACAATAACTTGGACTTGTCTAATGTATTTAAGTCAACAGAAACAACTAAGAAACAAAGACTTCATGATCTTCAAGTAAATCTTCACTGACATTCTCTATTTCTTTAGCTGTCACTTTTTTAAGCTGGGAAGGGTCATGCACTATACCGATCTGAATATATTTTATGCTGTCTATGCTATGCCAGGACCTGGAGATCAAGGAAGAAGTCAAATCCCACTGTACTGCTTCACCTGCAAAAACAGCCAAAGGAGGCATATCTAAGGTTCCTAAGAAGCTAGTCTGAGGGTGGTGGGCTAGGGAGAAATTTCAGTTTCCTCCTCAGTGACACAGGCAGAATGAATGTCACAGGATACCCCTATGCACCATCAGAAAGGGTAAATGAGAAGATAATCTGGGCTTCCTCACCAAAACTATGAATGCAGCCAAAGCTAAGCAGGAAGATAGAGATGGAGAGAACAAAGGTAAGGAACCAAAACTCCTTCCAGCCTCCTCAGCCACACTATGGAGAGCTGCAAATTAGTTTGTCCTGAGAGACCTGATGGTCACACAAGCCTTTCCTCTGCTGCCAGTGGTTCTCACAGACATGTAAATAATTTCTGCTCTGCATGGAGTTTCTGATTTCTGCTCTGTCTTCCTGTAGACAGCCACAAACTGTTTCAGCCACCTCCACATAGCTGACTATGTTAGGCATAGGTAAGATAAGGCAGTGACTTTTTGTTTTCATACACAACTGACTGACACTCACTGTAGAAGGGCACACCCTGACACAAGACCACACTGGACAATCCTCCATGTTCCAAAACATGGGACATCCTCCCCACGGGCTGACAGACTGGGAGATACCAGCATGGAGTACAATTCTGTAGGTTCAATGACTTCCAAATTCTGGCAATTTAAAATGCCATTTCTGAAAGAGTTTTAAATTAGATTAATGAGACTGAAAGCTATTTACACATGCCCTCTAAAGCTCTTCCACAAACTACATCGACCTGACCACTGGCTGGTCCCAGAGAGGTGGGAGCACCAGATACATTGGTACGGGATAGAGACACCACTTTTCTGGCTTGCATCACCTAATGTGTTTTCAGCATATATCAAAACCATTTATTTTACAGCCATTCGCTCTAAGGGGAGATATGGTCATATGTGAATCCCTTTAGTCCTTTGCTTTATTTTACTTTTGTAAAAGTAGAACGCTTTATTTATTCAGACTAAGGTAAATATCCATTCCCTAAATAAAAAAACAGGTTTAGCGAAACATGTGGTAAACAAGTTAATTAGATTAGAGGGGATCTCAGCCCTTCAGCTCTCTTCAGGCTAAGGAAACCAATTTAATAAGATTATCAATTTTTCATTTATTTCCTAAAGAAGGTTAAAAATTGAAATATTCCCTCAAGCCATTTTAAATATCTAACTTTTCCCTGTTATTCACTGACGTCTGGACGAAACATAAAATTTCTGGTTTATTATCCATGCAAACAAGTATTATCTTTCTAGGGATGACTTATTGAGTTAGATGTAGGAATCACTTAGTGTACTACTTGCATTTAGTCAGTTAGAGATCTTTAAATTTTTCATGAAAGGCTTATCAGTGTGACACATTTCCTGTTGATATCTGTTCTGCATGTAAGCTGTGAGGCAAAAGAAGAGGTGTCTTGATAGAATTCTTCATAATTTCTATTCCTTAGCACAGAAACTGCATCTCCTTGCATTTGCACCAACTGCACTATACAGTAGTTTCAATGAGGCCATGGTTTCACTGTGCCTCTTGAGTCCTCATTACATGTCAAGTCTGCTGAAACCACGGCATATTATTGCTATGGCAGGTCCATCTTAATCTTCTTCCATGTAAACTGGTATTCTTTTGCAATAATAAACAGGGGTTTAAAAAGCAAATAATACTATACTGTCTTGAAACATAGAATAAAATAACAAGGATATTTTAAAATTAATTCTCATCTTACCTGTACAGCTTCAAATTCTGTAATTTTTTTGCACTTTTATACCACTTATGGGAGCCAAAACACATTTGAGGTCTCAGGAGGTATATAACAGAATGACGAAGGTGAAACAGCCCATTTTAGAGAGGGCATCCCTCATTTGAATGGTAATAGCCAAATCTAGATACACATGACTGGCAGTCTTTATAGTTAGGTCCCAACTGGTTACTCTCACCCCGACTTCTGATCATATACTTCAGTCGGTTCCAAAAGACAAGGCTTTTGCAGGGTCACAATTTGACACAGATATGTTTGTTTTTAATAATCATGTTCATTATTATGTTGTTCCCCAAGCCCCATAAAAGAAGGTATTATTTAATAGGGTGATTAAATCCCAGATTTCAATCAAAGAAAATATCCAGCAGTGATAACTCATTGATGGCTGGCACAAAGTATAATCTGATATTTCATCAGCTTTCAGAAATTCTTGATGAAACACCATGACCTTCTCCCCCAGTTTAACAGGGCATCAGTGTCATCAGTAGAGAGCTGGGCAGGTCTAGATTGCTGAAGCATAGTCTTTAGAGTTGTCCAAAGACAACACAGAGTACGGGATGCCAAGAAAACAAAGCAACCAAAATGCAATATGTCTTGCTTTGAGAGAGCTTTGAGAGATGGGACCTATGGGCCAAATTCAGCTCAAGAGTAGGAAGGCACTTCAGTTTCACTGAAGACAAATTAATATAAAATTGGCCCACAAGTTGTTTGGACTTTCAAAACATGTTTGTCTAACTTCTGTAGACAAGATTGACTTTTTGAAAGGATCTCTCCATGTTAAGCGAAGTGGGGACAAAGCCTCCACCCATGTAAAGTCTTAATGAGACGTTGATGCTGTACCTTCACAATGAAACTGAAGTAAAACAAGTTTACTTTTAGATAGGTTCTTTATGCTCTGGGATATAATTCCAATCCCCTACAACTTAATTAGCTAAATATACAATGTAACCTTCCGTCTGGTAGAGTAATTTACCAGGAATAATTGTGCACCACCATAACTCAACCAGACACTGAGGAAAACCATTGAAATGCTATTTCCTTTCCTTTGGAAGAGAATTATGTACAATTTCAGCATGCTTTGCATTTCTAACAGTTAAAGCCAACAGGGAGGTATCACTCTCATTTATATTACTTTCCCATGAGAAAATCAAAAGCAAAGTACAAAGCTTATGCCGTTGTTCGTGAATGGCTCTGTAGTACTTCCTTGGCTTTAGCCAGAACATGTTATTTGGCAGCTAAAACCCTTAATTAGAATTGTGGGTTTGAACAGATTTTTCAGTGAAACTATGTTTTGCAAGAGTTTGGAGAAGTGCAATCTTTACTAACCAACGTCTTCTATTTTGGATGATCTGATACCATGTGATTTCCACTTTTCACTTCTCTGTCTGTTTCTTTCTTTTTACCATTTTTTAGATGTTCTTGTTTACTTTTCTAAAAGTTTTTAACTGTTCCTGCCCTAGACAGAGTGGAAGAAAAATCTCAGTCCCACTGAAATCAAACAGGACAGTTTCTACTGATTTCAAAGAGTCTCAAATTTCATATGCAATATTTTGTTACCTATTTATCCACAGGGAATAGGCTTTGAAATGCCCATTGAAACTATTCCACTTCATTGTCAATGGGCATTATGCTCTTAAAATGCTTTAGATTTTAGGACTGCTCCCTGCTCCTTATTTAAGTTGTTTCCTTTAGGTTCAAAAGTCAAAAAGGTGTCTAGTATCTGATTACCTTCTTGTCAAAAAGTTATGCAAGTGACTTGTTAATACTAATTTATAAAACATTTCTGAAAACATACACAAGAAGAAGGTGTAAGAAAACCATTACGTAACCATACAAAGCAGATCTTCATAATTCAATTTCAGCTATGCATTAGGCAGTAAAAGGAGAACTAAGATAGGATTTAGACCAAGATTGTATAATTAGTTTAGCTACCAAGAAGGTTCAGTACCTGGCACAACAGTGCTAGAGTATCTCGAGTAATTACTGGCAAGACAGAAGGCGATGTATATATAAGTAGTGGGATTTTTGCTAAAACAGAAAATACAGACAAAACCTTTATCCAGGTCATCTTGAAACTGAGTAAGAATCACCCACACATAACACCTTCGCTTCCTGCAATTAAAAGTAAGCGTTAAATAAAATATATTAAAGGAAGACTCTTGCACTGACTATAATAGTCTTTAAAGGAATCACCCTGGTCATGACTCTTGTTGAATCCCGGTGCTTTCATGATATCAAAGCGTACCTACACAAGTTCTTTTCTCTTTGACAGTGTCATTATACCTACCTCAGCATTAATTTTTATTTAGTTTTAAGATATTTTAAAAAATTTTCTCTCTAACTCGAGCTAAATTAGAGTAACACCACATCTCTCCTCACCCTCAGCTGAGGAGGCTGCAGAACCCTGATGGACCCAAGATGACTGCAGCCCAGCACAGTAGCTGCAGAGGTATTACACTTCCTTAGAGCTGCTGGCTTCCAGGGGCTGAACTCTGTTCTGGCCTGTTCACTACATGAATCCAAAAGAAGCTGTTAACAACAGTTTGCTTCAGATTCACTCTTCAATTGCAAGTGAAAGTTTCTTCTCTTTCTAAAACCTCTTACTGCTAATAATGCCCTTTCCACTTATTGATAGTGAATTTAGGAAGACTAAAAAAATCTGGTGATTAATGGGAGGAGATGTCAAGCAAAAGAAGGGTTGGGAATCAGGTTTTTTTTTGTTTTTTTCATCACTCTGTGAAAAGCAACGGTGCTTTCCTTTGGGCACATCACCTAGTCCAAAACTGTCAAGACTGTTCATTAACCCAGGAAAACAAAGACTCTGGGAGGAAGGAATGCTTAGCATCCCTGAAAAATGGGATAAAATGAGGAGAATCATCATGTCTGCCTTGCTTCCCTGCTTCAGTAAATAAAGTGCCTCTCCCATTCATTGTGCTTGCTCATAAACTCAGAGAAAAATAATGTTTTTCTCTACTGAGCTTGACTTCTTCATTTTGGCAGGCATGGTAATTGATGGTTTGTGATCCTCTAAGCCTTTTTTTTAACTGAAGACCAAAAGAAATGCAGCTTTTTCATATACTGTTACTTCACAAGAGAGTGTTTTCGTAGAAAATGCAAACAGAAATGGAATTTGGTGGCACAAAAGGGAGGGGGAGAAAAACTTTCTCATAGTAAATGTTCTCCCTCTCAGCTTCAACTGCTCCAGTAAGTTACTGAGTCACTAAGACCAGAAAGAATGATGGTAAGGAAATATTCTAACTTTTTTTTTTTTTTAAATTACATCTGCTGAGTACTTATTCAGGAATCTTACACTCTTATTACACAAGAGCTATGCTGTTATTCTACTGCCTAATCAGGTTAACTTAATATGGTTTTTACAAAGTGATCTTCATAACTGTGCAACACAGCCTTCTTCCTCTCTTTCATCACAATATTAAACAATCCTTCATCTCCTCTTTTTTCCCTGTATGAAATTACATTATTTCCCACCCTCCAAGCAAGAACGTTGTATTACTTGCTATTTAGAAAAAAAACACGCTATATTTCCATTGAGCATGCTTCCAATTTTTGGCAAGTGAGCTACAAACATCTGAAATAGTACTATTATGAGTGATCTTCTAATCCCTAAGCAAAATGCAAGTTGTAAACTTACAACTCCACCAGCAAGGAAAGATTCAACTGGCGTAAACCCAAAATAAATAGAAATATTGATTGACATTCCCATTCTACCATGATTGTGCTAAACTCAGGAAAGAAAACACAGTTTATACTCGATATGCTGATGTCCCCAGGAATTTCTTCCAACAGAAGCCAAAACATGAGGCAAAATGCAAAAATTTTGTCTATAGCAACATTTTAAAAAAGCATCCAGCTTTTGTTAGAGAGCTAACCTTTACTGGAATTTACTGCCTTTTGCTGGTTTGCATCAACACTTGCATACAGAAAATGAAATGTTACAGACTGAAGAAAATGCAAATGTTTTGGCCTTTTGCCAGAATTTCTGCATTTATTTCAATAAGGTAAAACAACCTAAAAAAATTGTTTTTTGGAAAAGAACTTCCAGCCTATCAAATCCATGTTTGCTACATTTTTGTTAGTTTTACAGCAGTGGCATCAAGCAGATCATATTTTCCTGGACAGATAGACCTAGAATTATGGAGATCAGCCATCAGAAGTTCCCCATATTAAATGATCAGGTTTTCAAAACTGCACAGGTCCCATCAGAGTTCTTACAACAGTCAGTATGAATTTCAAAAGTGTTCAGTAATGGGGAGGAATTTTCAAACCTCTCTGGGTAATTCAGATGCATTAGTCTCATTGAAAGTTAACGAGCCATGTGCTGCTCAGGCTTTTAGGTGCTTTGCAGAAAACACACGTTATGACTGGTATCCATGGTGAAGGTCTTGGGCATTTTTAAAATTTGATCTGATGTTGTTTATGCTAAATTCAGGTCTCAGCTACAGATGTGTAGCTTCTCCTTATGGTATATTTATCTGTCCAGTGAAGCAATAGCTCCCCTTGCTCTGCTCTTTTGAAAGTCTGTCAACACAGAGCATCTGAATGCAGCTGTGCAAAGAGCTGCATATCCTGGCCTCTAGCCCCTAACACAGTCCCAATCCTCCATGCAGCTAAGCTGTGTGAAGCCTACTGCTGACAAGTTCTGCTGCATGTTGTATAGAAAGGAATAATCCACGTGGCTGAGAGAGTTACTGAGTAACCATAGTCACTGCACTAGGATGTCAACTCTGGTACCTAACTGTAAACACAGAGTGAGTGAAACTCTTAAGTGTTTCCCTAGTTATCTATGCATCCCATCATTCCAGATGCTAGAAGAGTAAAAGTGGCACAGAATATTTTCCTCTTTACCATAGTACCATTCTGAAATAATTTTTAAAAGATTAATAAGGTGACACCACTTAAGGACTAATTAAGGAAAGGTTTAATAGATTACTGAAAAAAAAAAAAGTGAGCGAGCAAACCTCGTGATTTACAATGCCTGTGTGACACTCAGTGTTCCCTTAGCACTGACAAACACATTAGGATGTCAGGAGAGAATCATTCAGCTTTGCTTCCCATTAAATCTGATCTTAGAGTAATCGACTCAATCAGAATTATCTTCCAAGGACATTATATTACAGTTGAAAGAGAAAGGTACCTCTATATTTTATATTATGAATACGGAAAATAAAATTGAGAAGCAAAACAAAGCTGTGATTAAAACCCACAACAGGTATTCCTTTCTTAAGGCTGAAAGGAATGTGAGGTCCGCTTTCATATGAATTGCTGACTTCATGCAGGTTCAGCACCACAGAGGGTTTACCAGGAGCCAGTGGCAATAAGCGTACATAGCCTAAAGGAAAGGAAAAAAGGTTCACCCCTCATGGCAAAGGTCAGATTTCTGCAGGCTTATAGCCTGTCCATATACATGAGTGTTCGTGGGACATCTTTGTCTAGTAAGGTCCCATGAGGATGACACAGGCTCCACAATGTCCCCTCTGCCTGGAGGATGGCCCTATAACCACCCAGATCAGTTTAGGGTCATTTGACTTGTGTCACTCTGGTTCCTGTTGCTTTTACTCTCAACCTGATGAACAATGATTGGAACCTTTGTGGGGATGTTGCTGAAGGCTGGAATTAAACAATTCTGATACAGGGAGAGACTGGACATGTAAACAGGATATTTAACAGTTGCTATTTTCATGGATGCAGAGAGCTATCAATTATACTCCCTTGCTAACATACAACATGCTGTACACTTCATTTATATTTGCTTATCAGAATCACTATGCAAATGTCATAGAAATGGTTATGCTAATGATTATATTAGTATTTGTCTATTTATTCTGTAGATGTCTTTTCAGAGAGTCATCATGTCCTTTGTTCAGTTTTGGAACTGATGCACTGCATACCCAAATATTTGGAATAACATATAGAAAACATCTGGATTTAATTATATTATAGTCCTCTTATGCAGACAATGGGAATTGAATTAAGGAATATTTTGAAACCCCCACAGAGATATAAAAGTATTAGCAGCTGCATGAGAACTTTACTGTTACAATGTTTAAAAATGTTTTGTTTTACAGATCAACAGTCTGACACATCATAAATATAAATCATAACATTTAAGATACATAAACACAGAAGAAAAATTAAAACGTGCATTTCAAAAATATTTAGATGAATTCACAGCACTTAGAAGACATTGAGTGTATCCTTTTGTTTAAAAAATGAAAATATGTAGTCTATTGGCACAGAAAAATATATGTTGTACAGTGGCATTAAGCAAAGAACCACATAAGGGCTTATTGTGACTGAATAGCCTGAACAAGATTTTATAGAATCTTGTTATATTGCTACCATATTGTACAAAGATCACATTAAGTAATTCAGCTAGAAAAAATTAGCATTTTGCTTTTTATGCTTTCATTCCTTTGAAAATATTTGGGGATATGATATGGGCTTAGGGAGTCCACCCCAAAGTATTAGACACAGAGTGGATTTTCTTTCTGAATGCACACTGGTTCCAAATGCCACTTCTTTTCAAGTCAGTACCAGTTTTGCAGTTAGTTTTCAATCTCCCAGTGGCTAAATCACATTCAAAGGCTGTTAGCACAGTAGGGGGTCAGACTTTCTCTCTGAATGTAACTATATCACTCAACAGCAGACTCATGCAATAAGCTATCTAATGTTTTCGTTTCTTTTTTTTTCCCCTTCTCTTAGTGTCTCCCTGCATTCCTGGATACCGGTCACTGCACCAAGGACCTGAGGCAACAGCCACATGGACTCCACCACCATCCTTCTAGCTTTCTTTATGGTGCAGAAAAAGTCAAGCCTACAGTTCACCTGCTGTCAAGACAAAAGATTCAGTTGCTAAACCCTTTGAAACATTCTGCAACGTTCAAATGAACATTTTTTCACACAATATTACACATTCCTATGTGTAAAAAGCACACACAAATGTGTGCGTGTGTATGCATGTGTATGCACATAGCCATACAATCTTCGGCAACAAAGTCACAAAATACCATGCAAAAGAGAAAGAGCTATTAAATACAGAAGTAATATTGAGGCAAAGAAAATAATGCCATAAAAGATCCGTGAAATGATGATCTGTTTAGAAACTAAATTTATCAGGACTGAAGCTTGCACTAGCTGTTAGCACTGGGAAACATCAACTCTTGATACCATGTGGTCAGTCTGACCTCATAAAGATGCAGTCAGGATCTTTGAACTTACCCATAGTAGCATCCTGAACAGGCTTTGTGGATTATGATATATGCCTTGCTGATGGACAGCCTGGTTAAAATAAAGGGTGGGAGAATTGCTGGGTAAGGGGCTTGAATGAACTACGCTAGCTCACCCGTCTTACGAAGTGGAAAATCATCCTTGGCATCCTGTGCTCCTGGTAAAGTGTATTTGTACGGTGGTGAGGCACCGCTCAGGGGTGGAGAGCTTTGATCCAATGAGGTATGGTGGGCAGCCCTGCAGCAGAAACAGAGGTGTCACAAATTAGCAGTCACTGAGATGACCAGCACTAACTATCTGCACGTCGTACACATGTCAGCTGTGTTTATGTTCTTGTTCCTCTAACTGTGCACTAACCACAGGCTCATGTAACCAAATTCACTTTTACAGTAAGTTATGGAACTTCTCGGGATTCCCAAGAACACGCTTTTTTGCACTCATTCTAAAAGTCACATAGGATAAGAGTCATGTTGACCTACAGACAGGATCTGTCACCAGTTTGGGGAACTGACCATTTTAGATTGTTGCACTTTAATATGAACCAGCTGAGGCACAGCAGAAGCCATTTAAGTCTTGTTTATTACATACAAATAGATGTACATTGATCCAGCCTCTTCTATCAAAATGTGGGTGATTTTCAGGGCAGGGTGGCTTGTATAAAACTAACCAGAATTATTGAGTTATCTGTTGAAAAAAAAACAACAAACCCAAACTATTTAGTGGATAAGCTAGATAAAACCTTGCATTTAAGTTCAACTTGTAAATTTTGTGAGCACACCACTCTGCAGCACGTAGCACTCACATCAGCAGAGAAGCTCCAAGCTGAAGAGTGCTTTCTGACAACTGCTGGATGAAAGAAATAGTGTGGGCAGATCCTTCCAAACGTGGAAACTGCAAATTGCAAAGAAATTGCATCACTTGGCCCACTGATAGGATTTTTTTTTTGTTGGTTGATTTTTCTGTTTAGAGGGGAGAGAGGGAAAGAAGGGAAACTTTCAAACTTTGAGTTTACGAAATGTAATTTTACTTGTCTTTTTACAGAGTGTCTCCCTATCCTTCCAATGTAGTGTGGTTAATCAATAATACATCTCTGCCAATGAGGGGCACTACCATGCAAGAATGTACTACTTTCCTAGTACAGCAGAAGACATTCCTCTGCAGAGCTCCTCATTCTCTCTCATCTGAAGACTCTGAACTAAACTCAGATTATTAGTCCAGAAATCTTACATACTTAAGAGAATTTTACACATTATTTGGAAAAAAATAAATTAAGTACTGTATCTCCACTAGAAACAATGTAAGTATATATTAAATAATGTTACCACAATGCTCTGATTAGCTCAGAATGGAAACTTCAAGGGCATGGCTTCAGTAATTCTTTTTAAAAAGAACAAGTACTACATGGAAACCTAGTGTACCATATGCATTTCTGTTTGTCCTATTGAAGGTCAATTCGGGCACAGCATTTAAATCTTTCAGAACTGCAGCCAGACTTCATTTTCTTTGATAGATTTGTCTGTTGTAATAATGAAGTTAAAAGGAATTAATTAGTATTAAAAAAAGGGGATAAAAACTGTAAAAACTTTAAACTCTTAAGATGTTAATAGGCCCATTACAGGAATCAACAAAATCACTTGTTTCAATTGTCTAAGCAGATTCTTATCAAAGCCAAGCCATCCTAAGAATATGCAGTTTTGGACACTAAAATCCATCAGAATAAGAAAAGCTACATGACCACTATACTTCTCAAAATCCTTGTTACTTGCACCATTCAAGTAATTTCACTGAGAAGCAGGACCTCTTCAAGAAAAAACAAATTTTGTGATTGATTCAAAATCCAAGTAAATCAAACACAAAGTTGTTCTAACTGCAAAAACAGAAGAGACTCGGAAAAATGACAGGTATAGTTGTAAAATTTGTGATAGCATCAAGAGATGAATGAGTTGAAATAAAAGGTTTATATGAATTTGACAGCATCTTGTTCTGTATAGCTCTCATCACTGAACAGCAAGTACTCTACAGTTCCACCAGAAATATCACACTTCTGACTTTCTGCTAACTTCTTGGTTGAACTTCCATCTTGTTCTGGAGGCAGATTCACAATATCCCTGCTATAGAAGCATTCTGCCAAGTTTTAGCAGATACCTTGATGAGGCAAGGGAACAGCTTAATACTGAACATACGTGTACCAGAGCTTGGGGTGGCGACTCATGGAATGATTCTTCCCGTTTGCTGGAGAGTCTTTTGTTGCCGATTTACTCAACAGGAACTCTTGAAGTTTCTGCTTCACTTCTGTACTGGCCACTGCTCCTAAGACACAAAAAAATTAAACATATCTTATCTTTACGTAAAAAATTACATTTTTAAAGAAAGACGAAACCAAAATGCAAAAAAACCCGAGCACGTGTCTTGCTGCTGGAAGTGTTGTAAACTACAAATATATTGGTGGAAATCAGTCAAAATGAGATAACATTCAGATTAAATGTTTGCCTGTAGAAGACTGAAGTTGGCCATAACCCAGAGTTCCAGTGAAGTCATAGTGAATATTTCAACAATAGATGTGGCCATTTATCCAGGGCCAGATGTATCTAAATAATTTAAATGATTTCCTAACAATTCCCAAATACAAAATGAAGGATAGAACTAAAAAGATAGTGACAAAAGGTCACTTTGAGTTTGTGGTGAAGAATGTTTCCTCTTTTAGTAAAGTAGTAGTAACAGCACAGCAAAACTACTCTCTGAACACAGCCTTGGTTATGAACAGAACACAGCAGAAAGAGCCAGCAGTGAGCCTTTTTATTCCAGTCACTTAAGAGCCTGTATCTGTGATGTCTGGAAGACAGACCACAGCCTGAAACACGAGTCTTAGTTGGTAACTCCACTCTTATGACACAAAAACTACAGAAAGACCAAAACGTACAGAACTCACAGGGCATTTTGACTTCTCTTGGTGGCTAGCTCAATACTGCACAAGAAGTAGAGCATGTCAATGTCAGGTTAAACTGCCAATTCCTACTTCCAGCATGGGACATGCTTCTTTACTCATAGCCATAATACTCTTCATAAAAAAGAAAACCTTATTTCTGTTTTCCATAAACAGTTAAAAAAAATGGAAGAAAAAACATTTTTTTGAAAGCAGCAGCACTAAGGCATGCACTAACCAATACTCTAAGTATTTGGTTACACAACCCTGACACAGCACAGCTAGCTGGTGAGCATGTTCCCCTGTGACCCAGTTCCCATAAAATACCTCTACTATCCCTGAGCTTCAGACCCTAACTCCCCTCCCCACAGCTTCCTTCCCTTCTCTACTCATTAAATAGATCACGATTAGCAAATACTGGCGCAGGCCCGGGGGGTCACAATTGCTACTTGGCTGGCTGCTACATGCTGAACAGAAGGGAACCACTGAGTTCACATCACTGGACTTCCTTTGGTGGGAGCACTAATAAAGAACAACTGTTTATATGGAGGCTGATTTTTCATACCACTTATAGGAACCTTTTGTTCCTGCAGCTTCTGCCACCCTCTCCCTGCTGGGTCAGTAGGCTGGTGATGCTTGCATGGATTGATCATTCACTAAGTACTGGAAGCACTGTGGGCACCTTAATTTCTAAAGTCTACAATATGGTACAACTGTTGAACAGTTGATACATTTTTTCAACACAAGAAAAAAAGGCAGGACCGTAGGATCCCCATGAGCATAATGTACAGCTCTTCTCTGCTTTGCTCCTTGTCAGTTAACTCGTGCTCATTTAGTGGGGCAAGTAACACTATCTGCTCGTGGCAGCTTCATTTTGAATATCTTCACAATGTACTTCTGCAACCTGACTTTCTAAACTAATCTCACTAAGGAGAATTATTTGTATCTGTCTCCCTCTAGTGAGCACCAAATTCCAACAGTATCCTTTATATCTGTCATTTGCCTTAGCTCTATTTACAAGCTAGAAACAACTCCCGGTTGGGCCTCATGAAATAGCGTCAAGAATAAACATTAGGAAGTTTGAAAAAGTACCAGCAAAAGTATTCAGAAGTCTCAGCCAACGATATTCTCAAATATTTTGTTATATTTTCAGTCTTGAACCAATGCTCAAAGTAGTTAATCAGCAAGTAATTTGATTTTTTGCTGTTTTGTAGTGCTTTCTGTATTGGAAGATAAACTCTTCAGAGGGAAGTTCTCAAGTGAAACTTTAGTCTTTCAAATTCCCTCCTTTTTAAAAAAAAGAGATAGATTCTTGAGAGGCATATACACAGGTCTGTCACAATGTGCTTTCCTACTGTCCTCCAAGTCTGCACATAAACCAGCAACATGTTTCTGTGGGTGCAAGAGATGGCTCTGCCTTTCTGCAAGCACAGCCTTGACTCCTCTAGTTGCATATTTCACACAGTAATAGGCTTCCTTCAGAA
The DNA here is from genome assembly GCF_000699245.1 of Pterocles gutturalis. Classification (NCBI taxonomy): domain Eukaryota; kingdom Metazoa; phylum Chordata; class Aves; order Pterocliformes; family Pteroclidae; genus Pterocles; species Pterocles gutturalis. Next base: position 28,800 of record NW_010135445.1, read on the forward strand.
TCCACCTCAGCTGGGAGAAGGCAAAGGGGAATAGATTAATTTCTTACTAGGATTCATGGTACATTGGTTCTTACTTTCTCGGCCTCTTTCTTTTCCTCGGAGGGGAGGAAGCTGTTGTTCCCTGCGATGCCTCTCCAGTTCCTGCTCTTGTCTCTGCTGCTCCAGTTTCTGCTCTTTTTCAAGGAGTTCTTGCTGTTGTTTAATGGCTAGGAGTTCCTGTTGTAACTTGCACAGAACAAAAAGACATGAGAAAGTGCTGTTTGCACTGTTTTCTAGGTCAGTCCTGGCTAAAACAACCCACTTGAATAACTGAGTATCAGTGGTTGCTTTTGTGCTTATACTTCTTTCCACCATTTAACCAACTTTTCCCAGTCTTTTAAGCAGGATAGTACATTACTGTCTGTCACTTAAATAAACTCTAATGTCATGTAGCAGCCGTCACTCTGTTTTCACTTCTTTCTCTTTTGGCAAAAATGCCTGGAAACTTCACAGGGTTCTTTGCCAGTGCATCACCCAACTCTGGCTGCTGTGCTCCACTGCATCTGTCAGCTCCATCGAGCGGAAGCTTAGCACAGTAGCACAATGGCAAGTAGATCAGAAGGGAAAAAAGTGAAAGGAAAGGCAAGATCATAAATTCCGAGTCAAAATCCATTATAGCAATCCTACCATAGTGCATGTAATCCCATAAATCATTTTATTTTTACATTATATGAGGCAGCTCAGAGAAGAGTGAAAACACAACACTTTCAGGGCCTGCCTCCGTTTTACAAATGCAAATATTAGGCACTTGCCTATCAATTTGATTTGTGGGCACAAACTCAAACAGCAGCCCAAAAAAGCAGTCTTTTAATAGACTCTGCAAAACTGCACATACAGAAAAGACAGCCATATTGAAGTCTGGATGAAAACCTGGCTTTGTAAAATAGGTAGTTTGATTTTCTGTGGATGCGGTGGCTTCATGAGCTTGATGATTGTCATAGTACTGCCCTGGTCTGCTGTGAGCAACTCATTGTAGGTGCTACCAGTTTTCCTTGAAGAGTCTTTTATCACCCAAATACAGAGAAATAATCGTTCAAATGCCATCTCTCGGTCACAGAGAACCTTTCAGGCATATTCCCTTTTCATGTCTGCTAAGCATATTCAGTTTGCAGATAAAGTGAGGGATAAGTGAACAATTTTGCTACCTTTATGTGTTCCTGGAGCTGGGCCTGATGCTGGCGGGTCAGATTTTCGTGCTGCTTCTGAAACTCTGCAATCAGCAGTTGTTTCTGAATTTGCTGCTGCTGCTGGATCAGAAGTAGTTCCTGCTGTAGCTGCTTTTCACGCATAATTGGGTCTACCATGGGAACCATCATCCTGAGATCAGTTCGCAAGTCCAGTGGTGAGATAGGTTCCAATCCCACAGGAACCTCTGACTTTACATCCACTGCGGAAGGAAAACAACCAGACACATATATATAAAAATATATATAATATAATATAACTGGAGAAGGAGAATAGAGATCATTCCTACTGTGGAAAAGACCGATTTCACTCAAGGACTGCTTCAATGTATACACCTAACAAGGTACTAATGCAATCTATGCTGTATGCAAATTTCAGATACTCAGATAGCAACTTGAGATTTTACAAATTATTTTACCACTTTCTTTACATTCTCCGCAAAAATACTCCCAGATAAATATTCTGCTAAATAGACTAACAAGCAACCTAGTTCTAAAAGCCTGTCACAGCCTAATGGAGCAGTATTTAGTGAGAATCTCCTAGGCACTATTAATGCTTAACAATAAGCACCCAGGGCACTTCTTCAGTGTAAGATGAAGGCCTTCCAGTTCTCACTGTATTGCAAAAGATTTTCCAAAGCTAGTGTGTAGATTTTCTCAGGATGGTTTTACATATGAACAGCTACCCAATGCTACATAGTTACTGCATGTTAATATACCTGGCAAACACACAGGAATAACACAGAAAATTTCAGGAAAACAAACACACAAACCGAGAAGTTTTAATACAGCATTTTGAAAAGTGCCCACCCTGCTTGGAGTGGATTAGACATACATAAAACACTATATATGACTTGTAAGAAATTGAAAACATCTTGGTTTATTCTAATTTGTTGTAGTAATGGTATACATTGTTAAATCAGTACTAAAGCAGTTAATGAAGAATCCTGTGTTTTTCCATCTATTTAAATCAAAGGGACTAAAAAAAAGCAGAAGAGAGAGAGAGATCTGCTGATTTTCACTACAATACTTGTAAAGCTCAGGTTTCCATATTAATTGAAGAGACAGAGTGTAACTTCATATTTTTCAAAAGAACAAAAAAACTAGCAAGTAACGTTTCTACAGGAGGAAAATAAATAGTAGCAGAGGGTCTCTGCTCAAGCTCAGCAGTTCTGATTCCATCCACAAGAGGACAGCGGAACACAAACACATCCGCTCCTGTTCCTACTGCTCCTCTATCTTCATAGGAAAATAAGATTATAAACTGAAAACAAACATGCAGTCGGAAATTACTGCAGAACAAGATTTTCAGTATATTTCCTCCTTTTGCTCTGGGAGGGCTATATTTGTTTTCAAGGAGCAAACCAAAATGAAACAGAGAAATATTCTAGCAAGCAGGAGCAGTAAAGTTGATGCAGCAGAAGTTGAAACTGCAGCCAATGCACAGAACTGAATTCTAACTGTACAATAAAATCTATTAGAGAAAAGTTTTATAAAAAGAGACAAGGAAACAAGTCTCATCTACTGACTATATTATTTTCTTCTCAAAATTCTGGAAACATACAATTTTCTGGGACTTCTAAAAAAATGCTAGTAACAGTAACCCTCAGAACATAATTTGCCTCCTTAGTCTGTTATCTCAACAGAATGATTGTGTCTAAGTGCTTACTTTTGTTCTGAGACTAATCACTAAATTATAAAAAATCACCTTTAACTTACAAAAACTACTCTTGATTATAAATAATTGCTCCAGACCAAGAGAAACGGACAGGCAAACCCCCAGCCTTTCATCCCATTTATTCAGCAGCAATCCACATTCCATTTGTCTAGACTAAATATAGCCAGGTTTATACAAGAAATCAATAGTGCTTGCAGAGAGCAGAGCAAAGACATGAATATTTCATCAAACTAGGAGAGAAATGGCAATCACCAAATGACAGCAAACCGTGTAGGCTGACTGGCCCTTCAGATAAGTCTCTGGTACTTGGACAATGGCTCATTGGCTTGCAAGTCACAATCTTATCATTGGTGCTCTTCTATTTTTAACATTAATTAATCACTGTAGGTGACAAAGGCTTACCATGTTTAAAGTAGAGAGATGGATTTTCTAGAATCTTTTTTAACAGGAAAATAAGCCTTACTAGGAGCAATAATAGTAACGGGAGCTCAGCAAACCCTGCAAGGTCTGGTTCACAATAGTGTTTGCAAACCAACCCTGTAGGGTTTGGTTCACAATAGGGTTTGCAAACTGAACCCTGCAGTTTATTTTGCAGATACCAGCTACAAATCAACCCCTACAGGTCTGCATGGTGATCCAGGCTGATTATACTTCATATCTCTGACAAGCATCCCGCTTCTTCATTTTCAGCACGCATCTCATGAGGGGAGGCCTTCAGATTTTTCTAACAATGGTCATTTCCTTCCATGATAAGTAAAACGTACAACTGAAATCAGGCTCAGTTTGGTAAGATACACATTTTCAAGAATTTTCAGACACTCAAATAATAAATCTAGCACTGGAATATCTACTTCAACTTTATTTCATTCTTTAATGAGGGGGAAAATAAGCATTAAGGGAGTTCTGGAGACTTGAACCCATAGAAATTAATGCATAATCTTCCATGTCATTTAAATGCCAATGTTTACTGACAAATAAAGACAAGCAGTTATTTCCTGGTATAAATACTGCTAAAAGTAAGGTTACTGCCAATAACTGTTGACATAATGAATACTAACTTTTGGGGGTAATTACAGTCTTAAAACTGTAACAGCTAATAGCTGGAAAATAGTCAACCTTATCAACAAATTATTCTAAACCAGTAACTATAAAATCACCAACCAAACTGAATGGTTTGCTACTGTCTTTTAGGCAGTCCTAAAGCCACAAGCCACTTCCATTCTCGTTGTTACCAGATGACAAGAAAAGAGACAAAGCAGCCCTGTGGAGCTACATCAGTGTGAAAAATGTGTAATGGAGCAGACGATCAGAATCAGTGTCTTTAAAAGCTTTGACTTTTAGCTGAAGCATCTCCCCCCTCACCACCTCAACATAACTTTAAGTCTCAAAAGAGCAAAGATGATGCAGGATGTTTATTCTCATCGGGGTTTTTTATGTTTTTTCACCCCCTCTACCCGAGAATATATATATTTTTCAGGTAGAAAGGGAATGTCCTAATCAGTGCTCTCAACTTCCGAACATCACAAGAAGCAGTGGGATACAGGACTTTAACAACAGGATTCATCAAGATACTAGCCAAAGAAGGAAACGGAAGGAAAATGAAAGAAAATATTAATCAGAACTTGATAAAGGCTGTTTTCACTTTAAGGAGCCTTGTTTTGCAGGATTTCCAGTATCACCAGTGGATCAATGTTGTAGCAGGCACAATTCAGAGCGAGACCCTGCCCACATCCTCGCCACTGTGGAGATTCTTCCCAACAGCTCTGCCAGCTACAGAGCAAGCCTGGGAGTCCTCTCTAAGGTTAACTAAAGACAAACCCTCTGAGCTCATGTTAGTTCCGGTGCATACAACAGTAGGCTGCAGAACATCAACTAAAAATGTTACTGAAAGCTCAGTGACTCTAGGAAATATGACTAAATTTGAGGAGAAAAATACTTAATTTTCAGCTACAATGCTGCAAAAGGCATATGTATTTATTCTTCCTATAAAAACTTGATTGCCTTTATCTTGAAGCATAACAACAAAAACAGTCTCAGAAGAACATCCACATCAATTATATTCCATAGTCAGCACTTCTTGCGGTGCTTTTGATGTTCTGTGGCAAGAAAATAAGATAGTTGCAAACTGGCATGCTTGTTGAGTAGATTTAGATGCTTGAAGCATATGTAAAAAGAGGTTAAAGAGCTTGTTTTAACCCTGGGGCCTTGCTTTTTGAAACTGTTTCTTAAAATGGGAATTACTGAAAAACTGTAAGTCTTCCACTAAGAGATGACATTTCAAGCTTCGTTTCTAGTGACTAGTTTCAATTTCTGGTATATTAGAATACACAAATGTTCCGAATCACAAGTGTTAGTGGAAAATATCAGAAAATAAAACAGCCTTCTTTCTTACCATTATCTCCCAAGACAGGCAATCTTCTTTTTTGTTGTCAGTGTTGGCAGTTACCTTTTGTAGCAGACATTTATGGCGTCTTTAGAAACAGGAACTTAAATAAGGGTTGTGGCCATTAGTTGAACAGTTGACAATTTTTATTTGAGATGCAATGAAGAAGAATTCTAGTAGACTTGCTTACCAGAACACCTCTAGTACATTTATGATTTTTACATTAGAGGAACTGTGTGAATTTGAGACTGCAGAAATTCAAACTAACCCTTTCCCAAAGGAATTTCTCAGTTATGCTCTTGGGCTAGCACAGTAAGGAAGGCTGGAGAAAACAGGGCACGAAGCTGGTGAGGCTCTTTCTCCTGCTTGGTCATCCAGGGAAGCCTTTTACTGGAGAAGCATTTAAGTTTTATGAAGTGAGCAAGGAGGACTACAAAAGTTGGAATGTTAAACTAGAGTTACATGTGAAAAGGGACAGATGACAAGCTCCTCCAAGTAGCAATTTCAGTATTAGGCAATAAAAGCGTATTCCTGAAAACAGACAAAAATGAGTAAAATCTAGAAGAATCATTCTGCCAAGAAACGGCCACACCTTACACCAGACATCAACTTGGTGAAGTATTACAAAGAAAAGAGAGAACAGGAGAGCTGTTTATACTAGTGGTAATCTTTTGAACTCTGCTCTACAAAACAGAGCCCACCTAAAGTTATTATTAACTTGTACAGTACTTTTCATAGTTTTCATATGCTTTTCATAAAATGAAAACAAACCAGAAGAGTTTTGCACATTTTAGTGTAAAAGAAACTGCCTCCATTTGGCCTCTTCACTCAAAGAAAGTGAAGAACTTTCCTTTTTGCAGGATTAGCCATCAGTCAATCATGACATAATCAGAGCACTAAAGAATTTACAGAAAAGAGCTCTAAATGAAAGTGGAAGATCCACCCCCCCACACCCCAATAAAGATAATACTTAAATTTAATCTCCAGGTTAAACCTAGAATTCTCTAGATTTATGTGACACCTCATTCAGGACTTGAAAAGCACCGATACCTGAAAAGCCACAACAGTGTCTTTGAACACAGACTGAAAAAATATTTGAAAAGATTGAAAAAATTAAATACTGTAGCAGGCTGAAAGCTGCAGGAATAAGGAATAGAGGGTAGGAGGGAACCTTTGGCAGGCAGGTGAGACACAAAATTAACTGGCAGGAGATGGGGCAGAAGAGGACTGGCCAGGCAGTGAGACACATGCAGCTGACCAGAGACAGAACACAGAGAAGAGAGTTAAAATTTCTGAGCTTTCTGCGCTGAGAAGCAGCATTACAGAAGCACTGCTCACTTTGTAATCTAAGAGCAGCCCTGGCACACTGATAAGGCAGCACTGCTTGGCCTCACTGCCAGTGTAAATAAAGAGCTAATAGAGGAGCAATGTGTGCGTTGTGAGGATGCTGGGAAATTAAGTGAGCGATGTGGTTTTGAATAGCCATGACTAAGGAGGACAGAGTCTGGCACGAAAACTACTACAGCAATTGTTCAATGTTCAAACTTGAAGAAAAATGTCCTAATCTGGAGCCTGTTCCCCAGAGGAGAGGCGCCTTCTGGCTTGCTGGGGGGAGTGGTGCCATGGCAAGACCTGCGTGGCAGAATGCAGGAGCGAGAAGATGAAATTTTAAGATGAACTAGTGACATCAGAAGTACAAGCCAGATGATCAATAAACTGTGAAAGATTAGGTTACCTCCCACGGGATGCTTTTATCATCCCAGGTCTGGTGGCTAAAATCTTGTACCTCAATTCTCAGCTGGTATAATCAGTCATTCCTCTGTTAACTTCAATATAGGCAAAGCTTCTTTATGCCACCTGAGAAGCTTGATGCAGAATCTCTCTCACAAGTATAGGAGAGAAATGTATAGTAAGAAGGCCTTGAGAGCATCTCAGTTCAATACGGGGACAAAAGCATCCAGATTTATGATGACACTTATAAAAATTTTATCCAATATTTAAAATAAAAAAAAAAATCTCCACTCTCACAATTTTGCTAAAGGATGCATCCAAGCTGAAAAAAGTGTCAGTTAGATTTCACGGAATGTTATTAAATATTTTTTATTAACAATATTTTCTCAATCATAGTCTGGATTTTGGTTGTCACAGGCAAGGGAAGCAGGGAGAATACAGCAAATGCAAATGGAAGATTTTTTTTTCAAAAGCAAAATAATGACTTTTCATGGCAGTTAAGTACTTGACTGTAATTTGTACTTTTAAAACTTCCTCGCTTGGAAAGGAAAAGCACAAGAAATCAAGACACATTTCAGATCAGAAAAAATACTTTCCAGTTATTTTCTCGGATTATCCTTCAAGAATAAGTAATTATTTTAAACAGTACTATCACTGATTTAGAAGTATAAATGAGCTGCCAAACCTGATGAGGCACTCAAACAGAGTTTATGGTATTAAGGAGAATAAATAGAATAACAGTGTAATAAATTAGACTAGAAATGTATTCCCCTTTGTTCTATAAAAGGGATCTTATCACGATTATACCTTTTCTGTGTTTCTTTTAAGTGTTTGCATACATGTCATAATGAGAACTAAAATAAATACAAACAGCGATCTGTGCTTTGATTTACCATTCTCTTATTTCCCCAGGGTCTGGAAAGGAAGCTCAAACAACCACAAACTTCCAAAATATCAGTGAGAGGCCTTGAAATACCAACACTGAAGTTACAGCTAGCTGGCTTTTGTAAAAAATCAAAAGCTTTATTATATTGGCTTACTAAAATCAGATTCCTTCTCTGCAAATAGGCTTTTGAGTTAAACAGTCATAACAAACACAAACATAAATGCCGTCTAATTTGTTATAGTCAAGAAGTTTTTAAATGTTACAGTGTTCACTGTTTCTTTTACTGAATACATGAGCAAAAGTTCCACTTAGGAGTGTGCCAGAGTTCATTCAAGTATCAGGCCAAACACTTCTGTCGGAGGAATAAAGGCACATGCGCCCAGTAAATCACATCAGAATGTGAAACACTTTTAAACTCGAACCTGGGATGATCCGTTATCAAGAAAGCCAAGCTGAGCTATACTTGGGTTTCTGAGTTACTTTATTTATATTTCAGCTAGGAGAACTATTATAGACACACTCTCTACACCCATCAGCAGACAGGCACATTTTCACCTTCCAGAAAATGCCCTTTTGATATAAGGAATCCAAATATTCTAAACTGTAGATGCCACTGCTGCAGGCAAGATAAAAACAGGACAAAGATAAAGTACATGTAGTTAAAAAATGTAGAATTTCTATGTAGCTTTCTTCTGAGCTCCAAAGTCTGGCATACTGGTGATACTATTAAACAAACGATAATATGCCAGTGTTACTTATGCTGTTGATACATGATATCAAGTTAGCCCATTTGATCATAACGTGCCCACCCCATGGCATGCGTACATAAGAAATGACAGGGAAGAATGTAAAATAGCATTCTTTTAGCTGTGTTATCTTCTGTGCACTGATCAGTACCACTGTCAGCCAGATCATGCTGAAGATGCCAAATAAGGTTTGATTTGGTGGCAGCACCACTTAGCGGTTGCAGAACTAAGCAGGCACAATGTCTCCAAATCTCCAGCTTATCACTATCTGCTGGTCACTTAATTAAAGCCTTAAAATTAATTAATGAAAATGAAAGCACGTGTGATATAAATCTGTGGGCGTGCACTTGCATTCATACATAGTTCTCACATCATATCCTGAAATGCTAAGAAAAGCAAAGAACAGACATGATACAACGGATTCCTTTCACCTCCCTTTTTTGAAATAGGTATAATGACAGATGCTACATACACATGAGAAAGGCAATATGCTTTTAATTGTGTCAGTATTATTATTTATGTTATGTAAGACAGCATACTAAGTTGCCCAGGTTGCTAAGGATGACTGAAAGGGCACCATGAGGGGTTCTAGAGACCTGCTATAGTCTTTGCCTCATCCCCCATCCAGAGGCAATATGAGGCTGCTACAAGCAGTACCTAATACATCCAGAACATATAATATTCATTTACTTTTCTTCCATCTCTTCTCCACCTGTGAATGCTGCAGGCACATTGGAGGCAGTCTTGAGCTTACACCTGCTGAATAATTCCCAAGAGTGGGGCTACCACTATTCTAATCCCAAGTGGATGACACAGAGAAAGAGAAGAGGGGAAAAAGCTCTTCCTTGAAGTGAGGATATCAAAGGTAAACAGCTACCATTTGGGCATTCCAGCAGGTATATCCTGAAGTATCATTGGACAGCATGTTCCAGGCAAATTAGACAGTGGGTGGAGGTGTGCTGAACAAGTATCCCCAAATAGCTTTACTATTTCAAGGGTTTGACAGCCAGTGCTCCAAATGAAACCTTTGGAAGGCAAGATACAGTGCAGAACTTTCAAGGAACCATTGGCAACTTTGTATTCTAGGGAAAAAGATGACTGACCCCAAAAATGCATTGAAAATATTTTCCAGTTCCTAGATCTGTTATTTTCGTAGCTAATGTGCTCTCCAAGATCCTACAATACTTCGGGTTTTCTTTTTTATTCTTCTTTTCTGCATAGCAAACAATTTAGGGTGCACATAACTTAACAAAATCACAACCTCTCTATTACACCCAGCAAATCAAGAAAGACCTTCAATTATTCCAATATTTTTCATAAATACTTGTGGAACGTCCTGATCTTTGATAAGCTTGGGGCTAAAAATGGTTTTGATCCCAAGCACAGCGAAAGGGAGAACTGAACTGAAATCTCCCACAGAGGAGGGGAAAAATCCAACAGAAGGATAATGATTCCTTCTAAAGAATCTTTCTAATGAGAAAGTAAACGAGATTCCAGTCAGATACTGGCAACACAGTACTACTTACTATGTTAGCTCAGAAATAAAACTCTTATGTATCCTATGCAAAATTAAAAATTGCAGATGTTTATTAGCAAAAATTTGTTTGTATTACATATTTTTTCCTATTCTGCTCCCTTTTGCACCCCGTTGCCTTCGACTGCAGTATACTCAGGGGAGTATGTCTTCCTCTGCTCACAAAAAACACCTAGTATATTTGTATAGCTACTGAAATGAAATTAATAAATAATACTAGATCACTGGCTTGAAGTCCACCTGTTGGATTCTGATACCTAGCAGCAGAAGAAATTACAGCATGCACAGAGAAAACACTACAGGTAAGGCAGGGAAAATAAGAGGAAAAGATACGGTCCCAATGACAATGCAAACCAAAGGGAAGAAGGTAGTTTATCAGACTGCAAAACTGAATTAGGAGTGGCAGAATAGGAAAAGGGACAAACAGTGGCAACACAGCTGATGGGAATATTATGCAGCAGCCAAGCCCCAAAGTTAGATGGATAATTATGCCAATAGGCAGAGAAGATGGGCTTCTCTAAAGAAAGCAAGGAGGGGTTTCTGAGGAAGATCCCTCTCAGCTTGATGAAAGGCTTCTGAAAGTTTTAAAGGTCTTGATTTCATCTATTTTCTGCTGCAGACAGAATGTCTTTCAGGGAACAACCTTGATGACCATGCAGATGGTCTAATTTCCATTACTAAGACATTACATAAGGCAGGCACTCCAGTAAAAGAGATTACATAAAATATGCAGAAACCACTATGAACTCACAAGCAAGGAAATGCCAGTCTTCCAGGACGTTTTCTTATATTTTTGTCTCATTAATGTGAAGACAGTTGTGGTTTTACAGAGTATGGATCCAAACCATAATCATTTGCAGTAAGTAATCACAAAAAGTCTCTCTTTCCTATTCTCTCATTTGGGATTTGGGGCAATTACTTGAAAAAATGAGACAGACATCTCAGATTCACAGCTGTAATCTAAATATTGCAGAACTCTACCATTTTATAACAAAAGGGTGCTAGACAAACTTTTAGATGTTTGCTTCTAAAATCAAATAATGTTCTTGAGCTGAAAAAAATCCCAAGCCAGGTATATAGCATCTTGTTCATGTAATTCTGTGTCATACTTGGCATCATCACTATTACACTACTTATCTAAATTCCTCCTTTCCTATTTTTTGTCTTTTCAGCACAGTAAATTATTTCAGTCCTACTATGTCCATACCTGTGTTTATTTTGACTATCTACTCTGATTACTTGAAAATCAATGCTGTAAATATCTGCCCTAAATTTAAAATATTTCAAATAGCAAAAGCAACTTACCACTAACATTGCATTCTGTATGACAGAAAGAAAAGCTATTGCTATGTTTTTTATAACGATGTAACACTAAACTTAGAAAATATTATTCAGGATTTGTGCTCTCCAGACTAAAGAGATCTCTGAAAAGCACCCTCTGGAATGCAGAGACATGTTTTCTTCCACCAGAGGGAGTCAATCTTGTTTCTCAAGTCAACTAAATAATAAGAATGAACAGAAAAAGCACCAAGAAGGGAAGAAATCACCAACAAATAATATAGCTTATATCCAGATATATATGGATACCAAACATAATGAAAACAAAGTTTAATTGGCATTCTCTTCATTGAGATAAGAAAATAAACTTTTTTGCTTTGTGTTCATTAACAAAATGCCTATTAGTATACTTTTTACTGGATGCCTTCAGATTAATATGATTTTAAGGAATCAAAAAATAGTATTCAACATAATCAGAATTATATTTATATTTCTATACAACTTGCTATTCTTTCTTCATTTGAGTTCAAGTCACTACCATACTCATAAGTCGGTTTCAGACATATGCTGGCTCAACTCAAAACTGCAAATACAGCAGGTTTTCCTCAGTTTTATTATGATTTAGTCACCTTAATAAGCAAGTAGAATTACAGATTTGATGGTGAGTATAGGAAAGAAACTGATGCTTCCACTCACTCTTCTGAACATTTGTCTTTGTGATTTTTGAGCATTGTAAAAGCAAACTATAGGAATTATTAAGATGATGGCAACTTTCTCAGTACATTAGCTGGAGATATTTTCCACAATTATTATTAAATGGTTCTGCATTCTGTAATATTCCAGAAACTAATGCAACTAAACACTTCTAAGCAATTAATTCGTTATGTGAAAAGAAACAACAGCCATAGAAAAGTTCTACACAATTCTGGTGCCACTTAGCAAGTTCAGTTCAGGACACAGGAAATCCAAAAGTTATTACCCATTTTTGTTCTTCCACATTTCAGTAGGTCCATTTCTTACTAGTGGGTTGGTTGGTTCTTCATCTCAACTCATCTGACATGCAGAAAGTCAGTCAAGCCAGTGGGCTTTTCTTCAGTCTCAAATGAGTGATTCTTTCTCAAGCAGGCTTTTCCAGAAATTAAATTTCATATTAAGAAGTCTACAAAAATCAGTGGGAACTCTTCTCAAATTTCAAACTCAATTGTAGAAATTTGCAGATCAGGCCTGGAACACACTTGAACGGAGTCAAGTGCTCAAAATTACTCTTAAAGAAACTCTTTGGGTCCTTTGAGAATCTCAGCCTAACCATTTAAATAAACCCTAGTCATACTGAAACCCCCACCCCCCACTTCACACATTAATCATTCAGAGTAAAAGTTCCGTCTCATCAGAACTAAGATGAACAAATCTTATTAGCACACTGCAATGGGAAGCACATTTAGTCCTGTTGACTGAGCTTTTGAACCTGGCTGGAAATTACATACTAAAATTGTGCAATACAAGAGGCAACATGAAAGCAAGTGCTCGGTTTCTGCACTTTAAACAGAACTTTTTGTGATCAATGAGATAGCATAAACAATATTTTATGGAATTACTGCATCAGACATTGCATATTAAGGACAGGGAGAAGGTGGCAGTGCAACTAATTTAAGGTTTGCCTTGGAAAGGCTGTAATACTGATTTTAAGGCAAAGCACTGAGAGAGCTTGGTACCAGACAGAAGTCATTAACACATTCACTTCAACGAGAGATGAACTGGAACCTAGCCTGAAACCTCCTCATCAATGCACTGCAGAAGGCTGGATCCTGAGATTTTCAACAGAGGGTCTTAGCTGCAGCATCATCACCTTACTAGGTTCTTCTGTTCAGTATAATTTGTAATTTTTCTCAGAAATTTAAAAATTCTTCCTGACTGCAGTAATTAGACTACTTTTGCATTTTCCTCTTTCTTACTCAAAGTATTTCAAAAGCTACCAGGAAGTGATTTTCAACAGTTTATTGAAAATATTATATGAAGGTTATTAAGAGAATTAAGAACAAAATTAAAATAATTTCTGATGCATCCAGAAAGTACAGCCTCACTTTCTATGTGTTTTTTAAATTTATGCTATGCACATTTATATTTCTTAGAGTTACGCTGCTGAGAAACAGGTTTTTATCTTGCTGAATGAAGTTATTTACAGTAATTTTTAGATATGCTTGTGTTTGGTTTTCTTCCCTTACCTAGAATCTGATAGTGAATATCTGAACTGAAACTTCTACAGTTATGGATTTTGCCTGTAGCCATCCTTGGTCCAGCACTCTCTCTGCTGACTGTAATGTTGAACGTACTAAATGAACGCTGAGACCATGGTAGCATATACATAAAGCATGTTTCATGCAATGTCTTAGGAACTGAAGGTGAAGAATATACCACATGAAGCTTCAGTTCCCCCTACTCACCAACATTAAACACGATTTCCCAGAACTACCACAGAATCTACACAACCACTAGCTACTCACCGTTGTGGACAGAAGAACTCTGCAAAATTACAGGAATAATAGGGTCTGGACATAGCATAAACACGGAGAGAATGACCAAGAATCACTCTACCTGAAGGAAAAGGGTTCTACAGCCAATGGAGATATTGATTTCACTCATTCCAAGTATGTGAGTACTATTCTGTCAGTTGAGAACCATGCACCTGATGAAACACCACAAAGCAAAGCCAATACCCAGTACTACTTCCTTTCACTTTCTCCACAACTCAGAGTCCCAAAGTGACAAACTGACTAGCTCTTGGTTCAGAAAGAGCTCACTTACACACCCATAAAATTCCATTTAATTTCCAATCACACCTATATCCACCAGAGAAAAAAAGAAAAATTAAGCTGATAGTCAACACACATGTGAAAGGGCTTCTTGAGGAGTTACCTTAAATGCCTTTTGAATACAGGTAAAAGGAATGGCTCACCTTCCATGCCAGAGATGATAAAAACCTAGCATATGAACTTTCTTAAAAATGGGACATGACCAAATGCTACTCTCCACTATCCTCTTAATTAATCCATTTCCAGAACCTGCACCATCTTTTATAGAGCTTGCTTCACCTTAATCTTAGAGGACATTCTGATAAAGAGGAGACTAGCTGCAGACTGGGATGAAGTTGATGAGATCTCACCATGATTACAAGGAGGCTGATTTCAGACAGTGCTATGCTATATTTATCACCCACCTCTTAAAAGGTATGGAAATCAAATGCCATAAAGCTGCATGACTCAGGGTCACAAGGCTGAAAAACTGTAAATTCTGCACTCCTTGGAACAAGGAGACCAAGGATTCTTTGTTAGTCAACAATGAAACATATGTGGCTGTATGCCAGATATGATACAATTTTGTGCAAATACATTTATAGTGTTAGCATGTGATTGTGGCATAAGGTGAAGATGTCACCAATGCTACTGGGATCACCTTTTCAGTTGACAGGGTCAAAATATTGCAGCTAATAGTTAACAAGAAAATCATGAGGGATCATTTGATATCTCTTTTTTAGAACCATCTCACATAATTTTGCTACCATCCACTTGAAATTTAGCTTATTGAAAAGTATAATTTTTGACTGAAAATTATGTCTGACAACAGGATATTCAGCTTTTGATTCCTAGATGCCAGCCAAAGGACACAACATACAAATCCAGATACACAGTTTAATATCACAATAAATGCAATTAAAAGGAAAAAAAAACAAACAACAAACAATGCACTTTGTTCCTTCTGCCATCCAAACCCTCAATCAAACGCATTGAAAGAGTACTTTATGACTTCCACCCAATGACGGCCTTTCACAACCATCTGAAGACAAACACAAAATCTTGCCAATCACTCAGAAATCTGGCTAAAGGCCCCAGACTTCCAGGACTGAGTGAAAATCCTGCATCTCAATAGATAGTTATCTGCTACAGTCCAAGTGTCCTAAGAAAGCACCTCTGTGCCAACTACAAAAGTTCTTCAGAATTTGGTTGGTTCCTGAAAAATGGTTGCCCACATGGAACTACTCCAGAGCATGGCAGGTAGAGAAACGAGTGCTCACTTCAATTATTTCTGAGATCTCAGAGCAACATTAACCCTCTTCAGAGCTGTTTCCTGCCTTTCCAGTGTGGACCTGCTGATCCTCTTTCACTTGAAAAAGAGAGATTAGATGGAAAATTATCCACCAAACTTTTCAGCCCTTTAAATAAAGCCCGCTGCTGAGACCTTATAGGGCATGTTTTCCTCATGTGTGTGTTAAGTTCCACGTGTTTCTGAGTTCAAAACACCGCTAAAGCAATGAGATTATCCTGATAATGCCAGGCTCATATGATACAAGTCTCAATGCAGTGCCCACCCAGGCTTAAAAATCTGCTGGCTTTTCCAATTTTGATATCAAGCTGGTGGATGCACTCAAATAGGTACCTTCTGCAACCTCCCATCGGTCGAAGCTGCCATCAGAAACTTCCCCATTACCATTATCACAAAGAGAGAGAAAAAGTAACTTACTCGTAAAGCAAAAGCCATTCCGACCTGAGAAGTATGTCTTTTTCTGAAATACATGTTACTTGGTTCTAAGAATTTGCACAATTCACTTCCTTTCCTCTTCCTTGACAATGTTTATTTAGAAGAGATCTATTTATTCCCCAGCACATTTCACAGTTCCTGTTTCTAAATGAGAATCATATTAACAAAGGGTAGAAAGACACAAACGTGTCTCAAGAAAGCAAGATGAATTGCTATAATGTATGTACAGTGTTGTTTCCAGAGGGAAAAAATAGCCTAAAACCTTCAACGATGGGTATCAACGCAGTTAGCCTTTCAAGACCTAGTGATCCTCCTCCATGAACTTGCTGAAAAGGAGAGAAGAAAGTAAAAAGGTGTTTAAGATAAAAGGAATAACTGGAGATAATTTTATTACACTGTAAACAGTTTCTAATTTACCATTCATAAATAAATGTCAAAACTGACCTTCTTTCAAGAAACAGATCTGCAACTATTTCATGATAAATTATTGTCCCTTCACCTATTATTGTCATATTGGATTAAAGCATTTCTTCCTTCCTGTAATACAGCGGACTCCATGTCAAAGTAATTTCAAGATGATATATTGTACTTTCAAAAAAAAAAAAAAAAAAAAAGGCAGAGTGAAGGGAATCCACTTCCCACAAATCCACTTTGTGCACAATCTTTACTCTTGTCTTACTATGAAAGTTAAGTATTTTCTGCTCAAACTAAACCACCTATGTCCTATTTCATACTGCAATATTCACAGCAAAAAAATTAGTTCAAGTAAATATAAACCTGAAAGAACAGAGAGAACCACAGCACAGCCAGAAAAAAGAGCAAGGGAACTGCAGCAAAAGAAAACCAAACACAACCATATTTAAGGGGATTACGTAGTGAAATGCAGCACATTTTTTGTGTGTTTTGAACAGATACTGTGTATTTTGCTTCCCTCCCATGGTCTTTATAAGCTCTTCACCATCACCTCCAGGTATGACTCTTGACTATGAAACCTTTGCTGGAACCTCCCACTGTGAGACTTTACTGGTGGGGTCACTGAACCAGCAGTATATGTTGGCATGGGCGCAGAGCTCTTTTCATACCTTCCCTGTGGTTTCCTTTTCCACAGTTAGCCTACCCAATATTCCAAGGCACAGTCTGAACCAGCATAAACTTCCTGCTAAATGACTGTGGTTCCAGTCCTCAGCCCAACCTTGGGCACCAGGGACTGACCACAGTCTCCTGAGTACAGAAGTATCAACATGCTACTGGAGTTGCTGAGTAAAATGATTAATGCATCAAAATACCTGTATTTGCTAGCACAGTATGTTCTTAACCATTTTCTCAGGCTTTTTGGAATCTCTAGCTTGCACTGCCATAAAATAATAAAATAAAATAAAAACACAAACCCATGATGATTTCTTCTCAAAACACTTTTTTTGCCATAACATAAACTCCACTGCATCTCTGTATGCCACTGAATGACTAATCTACTTGAAAGTAATATAATTTGAAAAGTATCCTTAAAAGTGAAATTCCTGACATTTTGTTACACTTATATTTATATTTTATAAATACACATATAATTTTATATTCTTGTGATTTTAGTACTTTTTATTTTATTTTACTATTAAAACATGCCACAAATAGACACAATTCAGTCAGGAGCTGCAGAAGCATTGGGGTTTGCTATCATAAAACAATCAAACTAAAAAGGAAAAGCAACTAAGAAAAAAGAAACATCAACTTTATTTGAAGCTTGATTTTGAACTTTATATATACATATATACCAGTGTAGCCATTCCCTGCTTTATTAGTCATCATGTAAAGACAGAGCAGTGGCAGTCATGCTTTTGGTCTTCCTAAAAACTCTGGTTGGCGTCCTCTCCCAGTAATTCCCTGCTTACAGCTGGGATTATGGCACCAGAATGCATAGTAAGACAGGGGAATAACTGAAAAAAATGCGATAGCTACACATCTTAAAGGACAATGAGCTTTAAGTCTCTCCTCAGCCTAAAGGTGCAAATAAGGATCACAAATAAATACCTATTGCTTTCACTCGAAATTCCTACAGACTTTGCTCACATCTTTTGACCACCTTCAGCTGGCTGTTGACCAGAGTACTCACTAGTACAACACTTCTCTTGGCCCAACAGCCATTTCACACTATTTTGCTGATCTATGATTCTACTGTGAGAAGCATATTTTCATAAGGCAGATCTTTTGGAGAAAAAAGCTTAAATGTGTGAAAAGGCACTGAGGGAAGTCATGCGTTTAACCCCATCTCATGTAAAAATGGGGTGGGCCTTTGGTTAAACAGATGTACAAGGATCTGCAATTTTTTATAGTATTCACAGAGATAAAATGCATTTGAAAGAAAATCTGTACCTTTTATGTTAATTCTTAATCCTTCCTCTGCCCCCTTTGACCCACGCACGCTCTCAGCAAAGAGCCGTGCTTAGAGTCAGTCTGCCAATACTTTTTCCAGGCTATGGCAGTCCCCTGAAAGTAACTCAACTCTGCATGTTCAGAAAAGAAGGACCGGTGTATAACACATGGTCAAGCCTCTTTTCTACTCTCCCTCTCTCTTCAAGGACAGGGCAGAGCAATGGCAGTGACAAATCTACTGGCACATGCCACGTCTATTCACACTGAGAGTGCAGCCTCCCTCATATGGACATTTTGCAATGTCCATCTTATATGGGTGTGTATATTTGTGCATATACAAACTAAAAACTGATTGAAAACACTGGAAATCTCCCTGCTACTACATCTATAATATTTGGATTGATAAAAATTCACGGTCTCTGGAAACAATCTTATGAAATGTCTTCCAGGGTTTTAAACTGCACCTTTCAATCACCAGTTTAATCTACTAATGCAATAACCTCAGCAGTTTTTGTGACTATTGCATAATTAATTAGTTAGTCAGAAATACTATAGTGCAGTATTATAGATACGCAAGTCTTCTCTAATGCCAGTTTCCCTTCTGAAAACCACCATATGATTTGCTTTTCAAACCATATTAATTAATCCCTCATTGGACTAAACTGCTATGGTTTGTTATTTGTTATGCTGTTAGCAAACAGCTGGGTCTTACTAACTTCAGTGTAGTTTGTGTGCAACTTAATATCCTCTCTATTACAAAACCCCTTTAAAGCCTAAAAAATGAACTGTAATCTGAACGTCCTGTTGCGTGGCATGTTTAATTTACAAGCACTTTCATCTGTAGACAGTATTTTCCCACCACATTTTTGTTTGCAGCTGGCAAACTACAGATAACAGAGCAATCAGCTCTACTGTGAAAGCAAAGATACAGAGCAGGTATCATTTGCTTAGACAGGTACGCAAAGGACAGAAGAAGCTATCTACAGTTCAGAGCACAACAGCTCCCTGTGGATAAATCATGAAAGATATGACTTCTTCCAGTGAGTAGTAAGTGTGCGCAACAAATAGCTGTACCACTGTTTATTTTAAGAATATACCACAAAATGGGGAGAGGTCCACAGCTGTTATCTGCACTTCTGTAACTGACCGTTTCAGTGGTGTTTCTATAAATATTGCACATAAGCAGCTATAAAGACAAAGACTTAAAAAAAGGTCATGCCATTAGGAGCAGATTATACTGTACAGGTAGGAAACAATGACTCCTGGCACAAGTGCAGATTATGTCTGTGTTAAACATGTGGGAAGTCTCCATCAGTAAAATCAGCTGCCACCAGTGCTTGATGAACTCATGTCACGGCAGAGCAGAGCGTGAATCTTTGACACAGCTCTATTGCCTTCTGTAAAATATTTCTATATCTCAAGCAAGTAAAAAGACAGAAAACAGGAACTTTTTAATGCAGGTTGTGTGAACAGTCCTGTGATGTGTACCTGTAACAAAACAGGATTGCATTTTCCTGATCGTTGCTGGTACTGGGTGAGACACTACAGAGAATTACGCAGAAAAGGGAGACTTGTCATTCCTAGAAAACACAGTCACAGCTAGGACAATTCAGGTAAAAATGCCTCTGAGGTTAATTTCCCCAGGGAAACCTTGTTTATGAATGGCAAAGAGCACAGTACGGTTGCGTGTTCTTGAGAACCCTGGCAGCACAGCTCATCTCTCTGGAGTGGGATGAGCACCAGATAGGTTATGTCTGCTTCACTATCCACCAAACTGCCTTCCTAAAAAAGCACAAAGTAAGAACCATCCTGGCTGTCTGCCTCCTCCCGAGACAGATTTTTTGGATGCATCATTCTTCTGTGCTTGTCTGGCCAGTTGTCTTTAAAGGAAACATAAGAAAGGAGAGCCTGTCATCAAATCAGCGAGAAGAAAGCAGTCACATACTTGACACACTTTTTACAGGTGACACTTACTTTAATACGTTCATAAAATCTTACTGTCTTATAAAGTTCAATATAGTTATTATAAGGGAATATATGACATATATCAAACCCTTGCTTCTCTCAGTCAAATAGTTTCAAAATGGCAGCTTTCCTTTGCAGATGGAAAGTTATATCTCATTCTTTCTGCTGTTGGTTTCTGTGCTGCCCATAGAGTAGAAAGTAAAGGAGAAGAGTGGAATACTTGCCACCACTGTAATACGTCCTATGTGAGCATCCACGGACAGGTTTACAGAGGAGAAATTGAAGCTCGGCTTAGGACTCAAAGCATACCATAACTTAAATCCCCTCTGTTTTTTTGCCAGGAAGAAAATACAGAGAGAATACACAGAACATCAAGAAATTAGTGTTTTGTGGAAAACTAAGTCTCACACAGACTTCTAATTTACAACCCATATTGCTAATGAACAGTTGAAATCAGTTCGACTGTTTTACCCAAAGGTTCATGTGCATTCACAGAAAGGTCCCCACCAGACACACCTCTTAAAGAAGCAAAAAGATTCCCCAAGTGGTTTTCAGTCACTGGCCAGGATGCCACAGCCACGTTCTTCAGCCGGAAACCATGCAAGGGAATGCAGAAACCATAAATATTACCAGACATCAATTGCCAGTTGTAAACTGTTGCAATCTATTCCTTCAGAAATGCTTGTTCATTCATACAGAATCCAACTGATGTGCTTTAAAAGCCTCTTCCTCAATGAGAATTCTTAGACAACTGTGATAATTCCATTTAATGCAATATATTGTCTTTTTTTGGGTATTCCTACTAAGTACTCACTTCTGCTCATCATCGCAATGTTTCATTTCATAAGAAGTGAACTGACGTACAGAATTTAAGAGAAAATGTTAATCAGCTGCATAGATGTATATTTAAACAGAATACGGTTATTACATTAGGTTTTAAATTGGCACTAACTTCAAGTAGACACTCAAGAATAGGAAAAAGCAGTTTTACGTCTGTTAGTCTACATCAAACATTGAATCACAAATGCTTGTTTTTTCCAAAGGGCATCTCTCTCTCATCCATTCTCCAGTTCCCCACTACATTCCCTCCACCTAGCTAATTCTCAGTTCCTAGCCACCAACACAAGCTCAGCGATCCAGTTTATCCTGTCAGGTTTTTCTTTTTCCTACCCAGGGAAAGCAGGAAAAGTAACTGAGCACAAGAATGACAGATGTCCTTCTGCTACTTGGAGCCAGGTTCAGATTCAGCCTACAGCACCCAAGAACCAAAACAGCTGAGCTCTGAAGTGGAGCACTGCAGATGAAACTGCAGGTTATCTACACAGTTCTACAACTTTTATCACACAGAAACTGCAGTTTTACCAAAGACTTTATATTGACCAGATGTTTACAGAAACAAGATAATAAAATGCATTTTTCTAGCATGACAGTACTTTACAATTTCCAAAGCTTTTGCTCCTGAATATGTACACACCACATGGACTTAAAGATCAGCAGAAATTTTGATGTGAGCCACAGCAGCAAAGGAGGTAAGGTGACTTGTGACAGGCACAGGACTTGCTGGGTATGCCTTCTTTCAAGCTCAACATAACCTGTAGCTGTAAAACAGTCATTCAGCCTCAGGAACCCAACGCTCATGAGACTACATGCAAAACCCCACTGACTGTCAATGACCAAGTAGGTCTGACATTAGGCTTTCTGTGTTGCTTTTTGTTGGTTTTGTTACATATGTCTGAAATTTATCAGAAACCCAAACAAAACTCATAATCTTTGAAAACCTACTCACCCTCAAAAACTTCAGATGGAAAGGATAAATCTGGTAAAATCTACCACTACCAGTCTTGTGTACTACAGGCAAAGCAGCACAGGTCACACATCCATGAACACCGAATTTAGAAATTTGGGGGGAATTCTGACTACACTGAAGTGAATATAAAATCTCACATATATTCAACAAGGATCACTTTTACACACACTTTTAAGAACTCAATGATTTATCTCATTATCCATGGCCCCCTCCTCTTACGACTGAAGTAAATTACAAAACTTTCCTTAACATCCACTTTCAAATGGAGGAATCATTTCAAAATTCAGAATGAAAGGTGATTTGCTACTGAGACAGAGATCCTTGAGATACAACTAATTACTTCATACAATTACAAGTCTTAAAATTTCCAGTGCACTTACATGTATTGAAACAGAATACAAATAAGAGTTTATTTTTTTTCTCATTTTTTTTTTAAATGAGACAGGAGAGTCTTAAATGTTTTTTGTTTCAAAACTAAAAGAAAAATGTAAAATGTTAAAGCCCTGGAAAACCTTTATAGGTTTGTTTATTCTTCCCTGTGCTCTAGTAGCTGCTTGTCATATTTTATTTAGCTCCATGCTCATCTTTGGTTTGTACTATTCCTGAACGGTGGAAACAAGCTGCTGTAAATGAGTCTTTGACTAAGCAGATGATCTGAAATCAAGGAATAGAGTACAAGAACTTGGAAGGCTCAGAATAACTGAGCAGAGAATATAATTCAGATGTCACAGAGATTTCAGTTTGGCAAGGATGCAGTTTACAAAACTCACACCTCATCGAAAACTAAGGTTTTTTTCCTAAAGCAAACATCAACACTCAATACAGAGGAGTTGGATTCTCTTGGTAACACAATTGAAGCAGTGCTGCTCTTAAGAAACATTTAGAGGATCTCTGTGGCTATAACAGTTGATACACGGCATAAAGCTAGAAAACCTTCTCACAGGCAATCTTGTTTCTAAGGAAGAACTGTTTGGC
Source organism: Pterocles gutturalis (assembly GCF_000699245.1). Lineage (NCBI taxonomy): Eukaryota > Metazoa > Chordata > Aves > Pterocliformes > Pteroclidae > Pterocles > Pterocles gutturalis. The sequence goes on from NW_010135445.1 coordinate 51,906, forward strand.
AATGTATGGTGCCACAGTTCTCTTTTTTTTTTCCTAGTGAGAGTCTAGCTGGCATGAATCTTCAGAATTAGCCTCTGTCAGATGAAACCCGAAAGTTCACAGCATCAGTGCTTTTCATGGCAAAATGTTGACAGTAAGAGTTTGCATTTTCAGCAGATACGGGTAATCTCTACCTCCTTCTATTTAAAGTCCTGCCCTTTTGAAAAAACACAGATCTAGTGAAAACCACAATCTGGGAGAATTCTTTTACTCTTCAATCTAGTAAAATCCACTGAAGATTATTGTTTTAGTTGGAACAAGTAAGCATCTTCTATGGACAAAATTTATGTGAGGGAGTTTCCCTACCAAGGAGACAGACAATGTTGGTTTTCCTTTGTGATACTATGCTTGCACTACTTTCCAAAATTTGTCCTAAGCAAAATTATTTTAAATGTAGTCATATTAACCTGTTTTAATAGAAATTCTAAGTGTTTTACCTTTCCTGATAGAGAGTTAATTTGATCTTGGCTCATTCTTCCCTGGAGTGAAACCCTACCTTACTCAGTTACTGAATACACAGAAAATTTCCTGCATATTTATCATGTGTCTGGACTAACGACATCAGTAAATATCTAGTTGCCTAGAGACAGATGACAGGGTAGCTCTGCTGACTGAAATGGAAACTGCCAATCTGTGCCACCTTTAACTTTTGTTAGATAAAGCAAAACAAACTGGAATCCACAATCCCTCCACTTTCTGGCACTATTAAATGGATTGTGAAACCACTAGTGGTGATGCATGATTTTGTAACAATATGAAAAAAATTCAAAGCTTGAGTGCTACAGTCCCCCTTTTTCACTTTGACTACATGCCAGCCCTTCCTCTGCTTTCTGAATAAAGAGTTCTTGCTCTTTGGACCTTCTGGGGTAAAGTGAGCAAAGAAAATAAACCCCTTTCCTTGTCTTCCACATCTACATTTACCAGCAAGTGCCATTAAATAATGAAAAATTACTTCTGCCACATTCTTAAGAAACCTAGATGACAGTCCCACACCAATATACTTAGTACACCAATTGTTAATGCCACTTGAAGTCAAGGGACCTTGTTTTAATATCACTCTTGATATGGAAAGGGACAGAGTCCCCAAAGTCTCAAATTTGGAGATGCATTGAAGGGGATTTTGAAAAGTCACTGCAAGTCAAATCTAGGCCCAGTGGGAAAGGTTCTCTGTGCATATTGTCTATGCTTTCTGAATAGGATACTTCATTAAGTTTCCTCATGTCTACTGAGTATGTAGAGTAAATAACTGCATGTAGATGAGATAGGGAGACTGATTGCTAAAATGGAGATTGTGTAAATAATGAGTTTGGGATGAGGATTCCATCCTTTCAGACTCATAGAGGTATATCCCACCCATTTCATTCTTCAGGAATTTGGCCTTGTAAGATAGCGCGTCCTAAAATGAACAAATCCAGTGTACAGAGAAATGTAGTGAAGTTTCACACTTCTTGATGATTCTAGATATTCTAACAATAACAAAGTATGCCAGCTACTCCTTTCACTTATTTTCCTTTTTCTTCTATCCACTGTCACATTAAAGCTTGAAGACCTACTTTAGCTGAAAGAGGCAAGGAACATGATACTCCCCATGCTGTCTGCCAGCCTCCCTGTGAAGAAGTTCAGTTGAGTCAGGCTGCAGAAGGTAAAGAGTAAGTTAATCACCATGCTTTTATGTCAATTATTTCTATGTAAAATTCTTTTATCTCAATTTTTTATGTGCCAACAACAGGTTCTGTATTTTCTTCCAAGGACATTGGAAAGCCATTTCACAGAGGTCAATAACAAGGACAACATATTTTGATTGGCATCAACAATCAGGTTAAATTCAAACTGGTGCTCTAGAGATGAAGATCTCAAGATTATTACCAATCCCCTGAGCTAGCCATGAATTCCTCTAAAATGAACTTGCTAATTCTGCCTAAAACTCATTTGCATTGCTCACTTTTCCACTGTTTTCAGCAGAGAGCATTACATTATGAGCAACGTCTTATACAGAAATTCTTCCTGGATGTCTTATTGACTAGATAGCACACCTGTATAAATTCAACCCAAGTCTTTGCATTAGCTACGATCTTAAACTGCTGACTGGCAGAGATCCCAGTGCTTTCCTTTGAGAGTGCTATACGTAGGGTACCTTTTTAAGTTCTATTTATCCTCCTTTTTAAGCTATGTAGGCCGTTCATATCCTTTGTACTACAAATAGAACAGATACAGTTAATTGCAGGCATCCCTGCTGCTGAATTTACCCTGCTAGTCTGGTATAGTCTGAAACTTCAGAGGAAGTTCCTATAACACAGAATGAAAGGCTACTTTAATTTCCTCTGACCCTGTTACAGACTGAAACTTTTTGATAGAAAGGATTTTTCTGATACAATAGGAAGAAGTAGTTTTATCCTTCCAGCAATACACTTCTAGCGCTCACATCAAGCAGAAGCTGCATATCCTACTGGGATACAAACACCAGCGTACAGTAATACTATCAGGATACAAAAAACTACTAGGAAAACTTAGATTCTCCGAAGTGAGACTTTTAACTCACTCACAGCAACACAGAGAAAACATAGAAAAATATGGGGAAGGTTTTAAAAACATTTAGTCATTTAAGAAAGACCTTAGATGCCCAGTGTCAGGTGTCAGCAGCTATTGGCCATCCAGATGCTTTTGAGAATGCTAAGTTCCTTCTTGACAAGTTCCTTCATGACTAAATAATTTTGAAATGTGGATCTTCCAGTACTTCAAGGGAGCCTAGAAACAGGAGGGGGAGCGACGGTTTACAGGGGATGATAGTGACAGGATGAGGGGGAACGGTTTTAAACTAAGAGAGGGGAGATTTAAGTTGGATATTAGGCGGAAATTTTTCACGCAGAGGGTGGTGAGGCACTGGAACAGGTTGCCCAGAGAGGCTGTGGATGCCCCATCCCTGCAGGTGTTCAAGGCCAGGCTGGATGTGGCCCTGGGCAGCCTGCTCTAGTGGTTGGCAACCCTGCCCACAGCAGGGGGGTTGAAACTGGATGATCTTTAAGGTCCTTTTCAACCCGGGCCATTCTATGATTCTGTGATCCTATGATCTTAACTAATGGAGAAACTGCAGAGTTTAAGTGTCATTTTACCTCAATAAGATCAGCTGTCCAGGGGCCTATACATGTACAGGAGAATTCCTGTAACCTTGCATTTTCATAGGGACTGTTAAAAGTTGGTATAGGTACAGTTCTTCTGTGGGTGCTGAGATTACAGTGGAAACATGCAAGTGCAACCATAGTTCTGAAACTGGAAAAATGTCAGTGGTTTCTTTGCTACCGCTTCATTTATACGCAGTCATTATTTATCAGATTGAACTACACTATCATATATGGTTTATTCTTTCTTGAGGAAACAGGAGTTAGTGCTAGCAAACCTGCTATTATACATAACTGATAAAATAACTTAGAAGGCCGCAGAAGCAGAAGAAATTTACCTTATGAAGCTTTGTACTACTTCTTGAAAAGTGTACTTTAATACTACTTTAAGTACTTCACTACATCTGATCTGATCTAGGTGTTCCTGCTCCAGCAGGGGGATTGGACTAGATGATCTTTCGAGGTCCCTTCCAATCTCTAACATTCTGTGATTCTGTGATTCTGTGATCTTTAAGTAGGAGGGCATTCAGAAGCCTGTGATTTTGATAACACCATTTCCATTTTAAACTCTACCCTATTTAGAATTTCCATTGCTGTAATGTTTTGCTCTTAAATAAGACTGAGTTTGGAGGTCTTGACCTCATTTTCTCAATTGCTTTTGCTAATTTAACAGAAAAGGTTTCGAGGCTGGGACTGCAAATACCTAGCTGTTTTATAATTCTAGATTATTTCCTTTTGCTCCTATCATTTAATATGGTCATGTTTCTGGAAATATTTTTTTTCCAGGTCATTAAACTGCAAAGTGCAGTGGTGGCTTTCAGTAATCAGGGGATACTTGGGATAAATCATAAATGACCAAGTTGTTTCATTTAGAAATATATTTTGTCAGAATGACCATTAATTACTTCCCACAGAAATTTCCTAAGAATTATATATACACACAACATCTGTGGAGGAGTCTGAGCAAGGGTGGTGGATTTGGGCTGATTTCTTGAAACAGACCTCAAAAAGGTTTTATATTAAACATTGGTTATATACTAAATACACAGCACATCACAAGCAAACAACAGCAGAGGAGACACCATACACTATGCTCTTTTCCTCTTAGTATCATAAAAAGTTGGGTCCCAGTTCAAGTACTTATGCAGAGTAAGTCTGTATTCGGCTATCTCAGTTTACCCAGCAATGTGCAGAGAAGGGGGCTCTAATTAAGGGCTCTAAAGCAAAGCACTTAATTTCTGAATAAATATATATATATTTCAGCGAGTTGTTCTTTTTGTCTAGATAACCAGGTAAACATTGCTGCATAATGCTCTGAACACAAACTAGGGGGATTTGTTGTCTGTTGCCCTCTGGCACCACTGAGGGAAGCTGGTCTCAGAAACCTACCAAGCCAACCAAGCCAACTAAAGCCAACCAAGATAATCCAGAAAATTTCCAACCGTGCCATGACACCAGCGTGGGGTGCGAGTGGGTATGTTTTGTTTTAATGAGGGCTGAATATTAGTCACATCTTCACATGTTGTTCAACACTGTGGATAATGTTGATAAAACAGGATGATTACTGCACTAAAAGGACATTTACAGAAAAATCAGCACAGATGGGGTGAAATTATAAATATGTTGTCTGGACATCTGTGTCATTTATACAGAAAAAACTAAAATGAGTGATAATTATCCACATTTAGTGGAACAAATGAGGAAAGCTTTTTCACCACGTAAATAATACAGTATGCCTTTGGCCCCCCTCCAGCAAAACTATATAGGCAATAAACCTTCAGGCTTGCACTGGATACTCTCTGATTCTTATATAGGCAAAAAGTAGCACTGCCTTTCTCCCATGGTGGATCCATAAGAAGAATAGTATCAACTGACCAGCTCACTGGCTTGCTTCTCCATATTACATATGCTCATCTATAAACTCAACATGATAAACAAGAAAAGCCTTTAAATATCACTACTAATTTACAAAAATTTACCAAAATTATAGCATGCAAAAAAAAAAAAAAAAAAAAAAAGCCCAGAAAGTGCTGAAGGACCTTTAATAACATTAACTAAGCTAAACTGTCTTAATTTTAAATTATGTATTCTTTTTCAGTTCACTAGTGGTGCTCTTAAATCTGCATTTCTTATTAGGGTGGCCACGTTTTCTTTTGGTGTTATTTACTTTCCTGAAGTGTTTTCTGCCCCTGTAAAATTACATAATACTCAGAAGATGATAGAAAGAGTTCCCTAGGACTTTTAAATTACTGTCTATCGTGGATTGGTTTTGAATGTACTTTCAGTCACAAGCATTTTATTTACCCTTTAGGGTGATGTGTCCTTTGAGCACAATTGTTTATTTCAGAAATGGCAATAAGAAAGATGAGAGGCAGAGTCCATTTCAAGCATAGCTCTCTCCCCCATGACATAAGTTCTCCTATGGATGCTGTGTGGCATGTATTATATTTAAAATGGCTTGTTCTCCTCTAATTGGATTGCAGATGTTTTGTTTTTTTTTTTTTTTTCTGTGTTCTTAAAATAATTAGGCTTGATTGCAAATCAAATTATCCAATTTCAAAGGCTTGTTTTCCTCTCTGAAATGCCCATTATAGACAGACTATAGATGACTAAGCCTTGTGTCATCCTGTGGCTTTATTAGGAGAATGTTCTTAGTCCTTCACTTTCTCTGTAATCAGAACTATAATTTCTTCAGGTTATTTTAAGACCAAGCTACAGCTAAAGCAGGAAACTCAAATTTATTCTGAGCTCCAGACATGTCGACACAGCAAAGCAGGGCTCCAGTTTTACAGGCTATCTTCTTACATAAAGCCTAACTCTGGTATTAAATTCAAGATCTCTATGAGATGCACCATGCTGACTACTATCAGATAGCTCTCTACTCATGGAATGAAGAGTGGCATAAATGTTTGTTTTGATAATCTGTTTATAAGCTACGCTTGTAGAAACAATACAGGCTCAGTATGGCCCCTTCCTTCTCTCTCTCATTCATTTTAAAAGAATAAGGAAAACAAACCTGCACCCAAACGAAAGAGAAGAGGTAATGTAGCAGCAGAGATATACCCCCAAACTACCTAACAGCAAGCTCAGAGCATGTGTTTCCATTTAGCTCTTCGGCTTTGTTAGTGGCATTTGTTTCAGTAAAATTCCAATAAATCATAGAATTAATTCTACAGAGGCAGACTATTTACTCCCAATCCTGCTAAGACACTTAATCATGATGTAAGCTGTTATACTAATAGTATAAAGAAGGTGCAATCATCCTTCTCAACCATCTAACTTTAAAATGCAAAAAAGTCTAACAAAAGCTTTGAGAAGACATACAATGAACTTTAGAAAACTAACGTGTGATGAAATGTAAAAGCAAATTAGCAGCGACACTGCAGCCATGAGGTTTTCTTGAGGCTGTGGAAAAAATAGAACACGGTTAGTACTCCACTACTTTTCAACAGCCTAAAGTGGGCCTCACAGCTAAAATGTCATCTCACATTTGATTTTCTCTTGCCAGGGTATAACTTAATTAACTCTTTTTTGCCAGTTTGCTGTTTGAAACTCAATGGAATATAATTTCTTCTATTCTTTAATGTCTTCTAATCCTTCTCAAAAGAGGTTGAGGTTGCTCACAGTATTAACCAGTTACCTCCACCTACACCACATTACTTTCTGCACTGTTCTTTTCTCTCCACTCCCCCTTTCTCATTTTTCCTCAGTAATGAAACCTATTTCCTAACTCTTGTTTTACCTTTTTTCCTTTAATATCTTCAGTCTTTCACGCGACCTTTCCATTATGCATTGTGTACCAAGAAGTACACAAAAAAGAACTGATGCTAGCAAAAGAGCTACTTGCTGCTCTGGGAACTAAATACTGCTCTGAAGCAAGACTTCCCAGTGAGAATCCACCCATGCTTTTCTCCTGTCTTTCTATCCAGCTTTCATACCTGTGGCTTATTACCACTGGGAAAAGCAACATAGTCCAAATTTGTTATTACTTCTATTATTCTTGTGGTTATTAATATTGTTATTATTACTATTAATAAATAGTTGCATATTTCTAAAGCTTTATAAACTAATAACTAGATTACGGTCCTAGTGGGAGTTACCTGAACATAAAAGGGAGGGAAAGAAACAAAACAGAGCTTCCTTCTCTCCATATCACTTCCCCTCCCTTTGCAGCTCAGAAGCTGTATCATAAGGAATCATTAGCATAGGTCACATAAGGAATTCAAATTGGTGACGACATTTGAAATACTTCCTTTAAAACTGCAAAAATCAGGGACTTACAAAAATGAAAAATATTAAATCTAATGAGATGGGGTATAAAGGTATGAATGTATTCCCCAAGTCATGAATGACTCCAACTCGAGATTACAAAAAGGGTCTATAACCATATGATAGCTTTATGTTAACAGACTGGCATGCTCCATAACGAAGCTGACCTATGTAAGGCTATGAGATATCCTTCAAAAGACAGTCCAAGTGTCAGGAAGACTCTTTGTTATATGGATTGCAAAAATGCTTATTTGTGTGCTTAAGTTAGGTGTAGACTTACATATTATATTGATTCCAGGCTTGTTATCTGGAATATCCATTGTCATGTCACTCCCGTTACAGGAATCCCTGTGTCAATGCAAACATTTTAAGGACGAGACGGTGCAAAGAGCGAGCCAAGGCTCTTTCATTTATCAGCAAATTATATACTTGGTTAATCAGAGGCCTTATTTTCACTACATTTGGTTAATGCTTTTAGTAGGTTAGCACAGAATTTTGAGGGGTGAATTTAATCTGGTAATTTCACTGCATGGCTCATTTTAATTCAGCAAACAAAGCAGCACTGATCAGTGACCACAACAGAGAAACTGAGGCTATAAAGCAAATGGATTTGTCATCCTTGACCCGAGCATTACCAATAAGAAACACTTCACTGAGTTTCCACTAACTCAAGCCCATTCAAAGAGGTATATTCCTGGCTCTAGGTAAGCCATGTATAAGCCTAAAGCCTTATTGTTCTGCATGAAGAAGGTAATTGCTGAAGGCAATGAGAAATTGATCAGTTCTGCTTCCTAGGCAGAAACTAAGGAGACAGAGCAGAAGTATCTACAAAAAAAAAAGCTAAGCAAAATCAGGATGCACCTCTCTATCTTTACCCCTCCTTTAACCCATTAACATTTACATGTGCAAGACTGAATGTACCCCGAGTACCGGCTACGAGAAAGCCTGATCTCACCACAGCATTCAGGGAGAGATGCATGGCAAGGTGTCAGCTCGGCATGTTCGCAACGACCACTGAAGCACTCTGAGCTTGTCCACTCTGCCTCAGTGTAAAAGTCACTGCAGAGCATCAGAGGAAGATCTCAAGAAGGTCCAGCTTCCATTAATTAGGAATTCTAACTAACATGTACAAACAGTACCTACATCTTCATAATGCAGACAACTGCCAATTAATTTACTAAGGAAGGAAAAAAATCTCTTACCTGTCAGAACTGCACATAAAGTGAACCACTGTTTCTCAGTTTTCCTGACTATGAGTGACATGAATCCCATATGGCTACGAACACAACTAGGCTTGCATTGAAAACCAAGCTGATTAATTGGAGAGAGGCTGACAGTAAATCATTTCCTCATGACTGTTTGGAAATTTTCCCCAAAGACTCCCAGGAGAAACATTAGAACTTCCCCCTCCTCCTTTCCTCCCTTCCTCGTCCACCCCACTTCAGCATTACCTTGTTCATCACAGCTCTGTCCAGGTGGTTACTGGTGTCAGCTTGCAAGATATTATACTTAAGCTGCTGCTTTTCCTTCTGTCCTAACTTTAGAAGCCACCAAGAAGTGCTACCGAGAGTCTGGAATTCTGTAAATCCTGGGTTCTTGTAGAGAGATTCAGAGATACAGTGGTCACCCCAAAAACACTGGGAAGGACAGCTTTTATTATCCAGAGGTATCAGGCTTGGAATAAGCCTGTGGTCATTGTAACCAAAGTGCAAAGTGTTCCCCAAGTGGCATATCATAGTAAATACTTTCTCTCCTTTATACAAGCTCTAGGTGTTCCCTAAAACAAGCGTATGATTTATAACCAGCTGCATAAGTAGCAAAATTCTGACATACCCTGAGCTCCTAATTTTGCAGTCTTCATAACCTTGCAGAACACTTTTTAGGTGTTTTTATTGCTGTCAGCTAATTATGCATTCAGAGGTAAGATATCTATAGACATTTTGATAATATACCCAAAGTTAATCTAAAACAAGCGAAAACATGCTAATGAATACAGAGTGAAACTATTTGTTTCCAGGATTTTTCTGAAATTGTAACAGTGAGTCAGCAAAATAACAGCTTGTATGTTGTAGAAAAGCCACTGGAAACAAAGAAGAACCACTAAAGACAGTTCACAAGAGCTGACAGCATTTCTTAGAAATATTACATTATATTATGCACTTATTTTGTATCATTCAGTCACTCTCAGCAATTCTTACCTAAAAAGGCTTTAGCAAAATCCAAACCAATGATATGTTGGAAAAAAAATGTTATGACTCTAGAAATCATACATAATATTTTCATAAAGCAGAGCAAAAAGTTCAGTTAAGTATTCCTTGCCTGTAGTGAAGCTCACTTCACCCTGGATAAAGATAAATTATCTTTTGCCTCACTAAAATGTTTGGCTTTTTAAAGATGAGGAAGATGAATTAACCATTTTTAACAGAACTCTATTCAAACTGCAAAATTAAGCCCCCAAACTCTGCCTTAAGTAACAGCATTATACAAAGTAAGCATGCTAAAACCTCAAGCCCTTATCTGTTTAATGCGGGCATCATGAACTCACAGATATTTGGTATGTTGATATTTTAAATGCTCTGTGCTTTAGTTCCCATCCATAACACAGCAGCAACCTCCCACATTTCACAAAATGTGTTGTGTGAATATATTAATATTTAGGAAAGTTGCAAAAGGTGAGCTCATTAAGAAATCAATAAATTTTGCAAACTGAGTAGGGTACAAACAGGGTGAAGTTAATACTGCCTGCAGCCAGGCATGGCACAATGAAGCTACAGAAGAATTTTCATCTTACATTCACTCTAGATAAGGCAGAAGTCCTATAGGAAGAAAATGTGATGTGATTACTCACTTCCTATTCCTACTGGCTTCTTGCACTTATGTCCCTTCTCAGGTTCTCTATTCATTTTTTGCTGCTTCAATCCAAGCTGCACATAGCTCCTATCATTCACCCGGTCCCATCCTTCCCATCACGCCCCAGCTTCTCAGCAGTCCTCAACCCGACCCAGTCTCCTTGTCTGACCAGCTGGTTCCCTCCCCATTCAGATTTTTCTCTTTTCCCTTTCTCTCCATTATGCTTCCAGTTTCCAACTGGTCTTTCATCAAAGCCTACAACCTACCATGCTTGGTGACGGAGGTGGTGGGGTCTGCAACACTGCTGAGGATAGAACAGGCTCCTGCCTTCAGTTCAGGTGCCTGGAACTGGACCAGGGCTGCTTTCAGCTGCCCTACCTTGAATAACAAGACTGCTAAAAAAGGCAAGATTGCAAAATGCTAATTGAAGACAGAATACCTCGACATTTTATCAGCAGCACAATAGTAAAACTTGATTTGCAATTTAAATTTGGCCAAAAAAAAAACCAGATTTGCACAGAGAAATTGAAAAGTTGCCTTTCAGCCACAAATATCACATGTCAAGTTCCTGATCTAAAGCACAGAAAGCACCAGAGTTTCATGCTCCAGAATAACGCAGACTGACGGAACTTCTCAAGGACAGAACAGTTTATTTTGTTCTAGCTCCTTTCTCAAAAATGGCTGAAATGTTTTGGCCAAAAATAATGGAAAAGAAAAAAAGTAGCCACACTTTTAGCAGACAGCTGAATGGCACCTTCAGAAGCCTCACAAATATTTAATGTCATGTCCTTCTAAACTGTAAATTTTGCACAGCACACTAGTCTGAAAATCTCCAAGATAAATCTGTTTACATGTAAGCCTCACCATTTTTGACCACTGCTACAATGACTATTCTGTTCTAATCTGGTATAACAGTGTGGCTTTAACAGACAAGAAAAAACAATACACTGATAAACCATACTAAGAATGAAACAGCTACTGATGATGAAAGAAAAGACTTACTAGTTCTTTCCTGCTAACAGATAGTTAAAAATAAAGGGTAACAGATATAACTTCTGAGACTTGATAATCATTCCACCTTGCTATCCTAAAATGCATTTTCCCTGGGCTGTTGAAAAGCTCAGGTAATACAACTCCAGGTCTAGCCAATCTAAGACCTCATATAAATTTGTGAGTCCTGTTTCCTACACACTCAAACAAATTCACCTACAAGTTCTTTGTAAGCATGAAACCAGAACTTAATTTCTTCTCCTACTAGAAGTGCTTCCACAAAATATTTGCTTCTGCTTTAAGGAACACAATTTTTAAAAAAGCACTTTCAAAGGTTGCAAGCAAGTTTAAGATGAAGATGAACATCCAACCAAGTTAGCAATGCCAGGGCAAAAAGTCCTTAGTAATTTGGAGTCTTGAATACTTAAGATCACACAAAACTTTTCAATCTGCTGAGTCAAACATCTGGTGACGTTTATTATGACAGCAGAAAGTATAGGACTGCATCATTTCACCATAGCAATTGTAATTATTCTTAGAAAGTAATTATTACAAAATTATTATATAGTCTTTTAATTTCACCTAATCCATAAACACAGGGGACTTTTTTTCTGACCTGATGTTCTCAGAATCTGTCAACAAAAGATTTTCTATGTAATAGACTTATGGAGTGAGGTCCAGGTATAATACATAGCATTTCAGATTGATGAAGAATTTATGGGTCACTAAATATCAGAGCCTTAAACTTCTGGATCCTTCTTGGATCAGAACCAGAATAATCAGTAGCTTGCAGAAGAAAGTCTGTACAGTGCTACACAGGCATAACACATTATTTTATCTGTACCTTTATTTATTGAGAATTTATTTCTAGACTTAGAAAACTGAATAAACCATGGCCCTTTCTCCACAATGACCTCCGTGCATATCCTGGGGCTCTTACCAATGGTGTGATCACAATGCAGTAATAAAACAGGGACAACAGCTTTCACTTACTTCTCTGCTTTCTTATGGCAAAGTAGCTTCAGCAGTAGATAGCTCAGCGTAGCCTAACTGCCTATATAATTTTCTCACTTTCCAAGCAACAACAACGGCAGTGTAGGCACAGGTGCCAGAAGAAATGCATAAGTTATGTAGCTTTCCAGAGGCTTTGGGCTCAGCTGTGCACTGCAGCCCTGGGGCCTCCGTTCTAAAGATAAAACATTTCCCGAAAGACCAAAGAACATCAGTGCATGATTTTGTTCTTTCTATAAGGACAATACTTCATTTCATGCTTCCTTTTTCAAGTTCGTAAAAGTATGTAAGCATTCACACACGCACAATGTTTGCTTTTTGCCTAAGTACAAGCAAATTAAATTTCACATCAGAGGGCAAATTCTCCTGAGTACTTTTTTCCATAAAGACAGTCAATGGAAAGAAAACGGCAATTTAATCCCAGACTTCACCAGCTGGCATCAGACATAACTTAAGATCATTAATTTGGGATCAGCAACACATTTTTAAACTTTGGACAAGTTGGCTATCTAATCATATCACTGTGAGTAAGTGATCAATATTTTGCATTATTTAGGAGACAAAGTCACAACATGAAGTGGATAGGAACTGGCACCCACCTACTAGACAGACAGTTTTTCTATATGTTTTATCAAGTAAGCAAACATGCCCTAAGGAATACTAAGAGAAAGTGACTGTTACCAGCATAGCTAGAGCTGTTCCTCTTTCGCGATAAATTATCCAAGTAATTTGAATGAATTCTAAAGTCTGCATAGACAAAATGCAAATAATTACTTTTTTTCAAATTATAAATTATTTTCTAAAGTCTTTGGATTTTCTTATTTAGCGATTTCTCCCCTCACAAGGACAAGTTTCACCACACCAAGCATTTCAAAGGTGTTATGATTAAATCCATAGCTTTGCATGAATTGAGAAAGAACAAGGGGAAAATTCTAATAAAAATAAAAATAAAGAAAAAAGTTGACTTGCTCTTCTTTAACTTTGGGAAAGGTCAGTATGAAGCAAGGATGCTGTCAGTCAGGAAGGTGAAATAAAGTGATAAGGACTTTTACAGTATAAGACAGATGCCTCTTGGCAGAAAAATATTAAAATATTTATGGACAGCTCATTCAAAATATAACAAACATTAAATACTGAAATGTGCCTCTATGCATGCCAAATAACTAGACTTTTCACCTTACTGCCATTTTTACTCATTGGAACCCTGATGGGCTGCAGACTGTTTTTTTTTTATTCTTTGATCTAAAAAGTCACAGTAAACATGCAAGTGCCATCCTAATAATATTGAGAAATTAACAGTTATTTTTTCTTAATTAAATTTTGTCAATTCTATTTTTCAGTAAGGTTCTTTATTCTTTTAATGCATTGCATAAACAAATTTAACACACATGAGACATCCTTCAGGCCAAAGAATCCCAAGCCAGACAGATTATAAACACTTTTACCTTATTTCCTTCATAATGGGAGGAGTACATTTGCATGTAAAAAGACCACTGTGTATCTACTATGATTTCCCAGCACCCTTGACTTTTTCTGTCAATGTAAAGCAGTGTAATTCAGGCGAGTCCAAGAAGAGGCATCAGCAAACTCTGCTGTATACTATATGGGCCATCCTGAAAAGAAACCCACAGGAAACACCTTTTATGGCACACCTTCCCAGCTTAGAGGAAAATAGACTCACAGGTGACAGAGGAAAAGATAGAAACACTACACTTTATACAAGCTGCAAACATAGAGCTCTGTACGAAGTTTTCAGAAATTAAACCAATCTCTCATTTCCTAGCAGTCTAATCTCTTAAAGGCTGGAGCTTTCCTAAAGTGTATTTGTTTCATCGGAGTGAAATCACCAGTACATAACAAATTGCCAGTATTTGGACACCAACATGTAAGATCTGAAGACCCATGGAGTGAAATGAGTCAAATTACTCCAGGAGATAGCTGGTGTGTGCTCCACAGAGGTGACAGGCAATTACCACTGATTTCCAAGGCTACAATCAGCACTCTCTTAACACCTTACCTCAAATACAGGAGGATCAGAAGTATCCCGTCTACCTAACAGCACCAGAGCCACCCAGCACATGAGGCACTCCATGTTTCAACGAATAGCCACTGAGTGAGAAGAAGAATTTTCTAGTGTTGCCATCTGGCCGAAGAGAAAACGTGGTTTTGAGTGTGGCCAAGAAGGAACGGCAAAAAGAGGTGGCAAGTATAAAACCAAATTCCTACCACTGCTGCCCTCCACCATACAGGATTTTCATTTTTTCTCTATTATCCCCATGAAATAATACTACCAACTATCTTATTATGACAGAGAATTCTGAAAGCTGGGAAAATTAGCAGCCAAGATGTAGAGAGAAAAGATAAGGAAAAGAGCTACGTATTAACTAAATGGCTAAGAGATTAAAGGCCCGTGTTCTGAGTTATTATACAGTGGATCCAATCCACTGCTGGTTAAAAATCCCAGGTTCAGGTGTGCCCAAAAGCCTCCAAGAGCAGACCCTGCCTGATTTAACAGAAGTGGACATGACTGATGGGGCTAACAGCTCAAGCGTATAAAACTACTGAGCATGAAATCTTGGGCAGAAATCAGCACTCTCCTTGTACAAATACACATACTTCTTGAAGTTACACAAGCCAAACATTTCTACATGATTTCTACTCAAACAATATTTACTAGGGATATTGCATGTAACAACTAAAGCCCTAAGTCCCACAAAAGTATTATTGCCTAATGGACTACACGTTAGACAAGCAAAGACAAAAACAGTTGTCGTATTAATTTAATATTGCAACATTTGCAGTGTCATATTGCAATATTTTGTCATATTGGTTTCATGACACATGAAAAGCCCATGGAAAAGTCATACATCCGCTGAATGATCACGTAAGTGGCATGTAATTTGTAAAGGTCTAAATATACCTGTGAGTTTTTCACCTTTACTCAATTGATGTTTCCCTCTCTCAAACATATTTGATACCACTTTGAAAAAAATCTGGTCTTTCAAACCTTCTCTGTCTTCTCGATGGCATAGCATGAAATTACCTTTCTTAGCTGGGTTACAGTGAAGCCATCTTGTCTAAAAATTTTATATTGCAAAATAAAACTTCCAGCGTTAGGAAGCCCCCCGGACACACTGAAATAAAGGAGGAGCAAAGAAAACACATAGAAGAGATGACCTAGACTAGAACCAATTGCTCTGAGAGGTCTACAGCTGGGGGCAATGGGATGGTTACAACACTCCAATTCATTCTGGGGTTCATGCCCCTTCTGTCATGGCCATATGAGGGTTCACTTTGAAGCAGGACAGCACTCAGCCTACACAAGTAGTTTCATTCTAGAGAAGTCAGCTGTATCCAGCAAATGGCCAGTGTTCTGACATCACCACGTACGATTCACAGAAGCTATTTTGCTTATCAGCAGCCTAAGGTTGCAATGTTCAAAAGCCGCCATCTCACCTAGTAACTGATGAAAATAGAGGACTTCCTCCTTCTCACCAGAACAAATAATAGCAGGACACTCAACCACTTTGACAAAAATAATAAGACCTTATAAACCCACCACTAAATGAGGTTAAAATTGACTAATAATGTTATTTTTACCCTTAATCTGGTTAGAGCTGCACAATAATCTTGGAAGGAATGTTGTATCTATTTAGTCTTCATGGGAAATCAATGTCTACCATGAAATACAGGCATTATAAAATATAACAGGTAAGAAAATTTTAAAAAAAGTTTGTCTCACTACGCCTAGGCCTGTGAATTTTGTAACGTGACTCTATTTATGAGTAATTTTAATCTGTAGCCAAACAGCTGAAGTTGGTGCTTTAGGTACTCCTTCAGCCTCCTACCTTAGTTAGCTATCTCTCTGCTCTCCACAGCTCTTACTGCTAGGAAAAAGTTCTAACATCTAACATAAACTTTGCTTTGCTTTGCTTCAGGCCATTATTCCATGCTTCACCATCTTTTGAGAACAAATAATTCCCTTCCTTCATTTATATTGTTACCTTGAAGTTATTTATAGCCTGTGCCCATGTCCCTGGAGCTCTCTTTGTTACAGACTATAAATACAGCTCCCTTAATCCCTCTTCATGTGTTTTATCCTCTGGTATTTATATCAGATTTGCAATCTTCATATTTTCTTTTAATTTCAAACTCTTTAGGTGACAATTACAGACAGTTTTGGAAATGAGAGGTGAAGCAACAATACTTTGTTCATTTTAAAATGACCTGCTTATACCGCTATAATTGTGAACACACTAGTCAAGGTTGAAACACATAAACTACTGTAATTGCTTTAATCTCCTGATATTTTTAAATAAGTTGTTCTGAATTTAAAATTTCAAATGTTTTGTCTGAGTTTACAGATTAATCTTACAAAAGATTTAGTAAAAATTATTTTAGACAAATGAGAGCCATGTATATAATTTTAAAGGAAGAAAAAAAAACTTTCCCCATACGTTCTCTCAGAAGCTATATCCTCCATTAAGAGCCACAACTGAGCCAATTTTTGTTTAAATTTGACTTGTTTTAATCTCACGGACATTTAGGGAAGAAATCAAGTTTGAGGCAAACTGACTTTGTAGGACACAGTTATGAGCTTTGAATTATAATTGCATGCATATTTTGAGACATAAAAGCATAATAAATTATTTAAAAGGGCTAACAAAATGGTGACTAACAAAGCGTCCAGATTTCAGTGGGACTGTGATGCTTGG
Organism: Pterocles gutturalis; assembly: GCF_000699245.1. Lineage (NCBI taxonomy): Eukaryota > Metazoa > Chordata > Aves > Pterocliformes > Pteroclidae > Pterocles > Pterocles gutturalis. The sequence goes on from NW_010135445.1 coordinate 68,896, forward strand.
TTAAGGATCTGGTCCACAGACTTATCTGGACTTGAAAAATGTCCTTCACAAGGTGCCTCACTGGAGCTTGTGTCCTGCTCTGTCCTTTACATGAAGTTACAAGAACTCTATCGCTGATCAGAAACACTTTCAAAGATAAAAAGCAGAAGGGAAATAAATATTCATTTTGAATTTAAGAAAAGGTTGATAGTGAGGTAAGGCAACAGTAATTGCTAGTTTAATAGAGACTTGGAAAGAAGAATAATGGAAGAAAGATCAATTGGGTTAAAACTACAGATGAAACAAATCTCTTCAGGATATTTCATGGAAGGCTCTGAGGAATGCCAGAGGTCTTCGTAAAGCTTTGTGACTGCGAAATAGAAATAGAAGAGTTCATTCATTTTTTGTATGTGCACAGTAATTTCCATTGGGAGGAATGAGTGGAATATACCTTACTGTGCTTCATTAACCTTAATATATACTTAAAACCAGACAGCTGTCATTGCAGACAGCTCATTGACAACATGTGGTCAATGTACAGCAAGATTCAAAAATGAAGACAGGATAAAAGTAAGTTTTCATATTCATCAACGAGGCTTTGTCATCAGGAATATTCCAGTTTGGTTATCCTGTGTCAAAGGGAGCCATGTCAGAAACAGGAAAAGGCTAATTGGATTTAAGATGATTAAGAGCTTGGAAAGACTTCCATAAGCAGAAAGAGTCTGATTTTCATTTGCACTACTATGCTTTTTTTGCAATGGAACACACACTATTTATATCCGCCCAAGCACCCATCCATTTACGTTGGAAGAGGAAAACTGTATAATAAATGAGAATTATTTACACAACTACAGGCCTTCTGGGGAGTGCACGTAAGGGTTATGTAACAACAAAGTAGATTTAGTGCAGGAATGTAAGATTAATCTATACAGCCTTTCCCTTTTGCAGAAAGCAACTACTGTCTTAACAGGTAGACTTTATAATTACATTCATAACCACAAAGTTCAAACATCTGAGCACGTTACCTAAGGAGAAAGCTGAGTTTTCTTCTCTCTACTGAGTTTTTGGACAATTAGTCAAATACCAAGTCGTGACAGCTGGACACACACAACACATTATTTCCTACATAAATGTTACCAATGGATGCTTCTAGTTTTCCATCCTGTCCCACTTGGGACACAGTCTGTGGCTGTCCCCAGTTCAGAGATACAGACTTTCACAGCAATTAAAACCTCTCCCTCTCAGATCTTGTACATTCTGCTGGAGGTGCTCCTGTGAACAGCACGGCCGTTTTGAAGGGCTCTGATCCAAAAAACATCTGCACTTGATCAGGCCAGGTTCGGCACAGCCCAGTGCCAGCCACAAGAGTCAAACTGTGCCTCCAGTTTGAAACCACATGCAGTAAGAAGTAAACAGCAAACAACCATGACAACCATAGGGTCCTTCTGACCTGCATTTGCTAGCATGTCAGCATCAGTTAGAGTTATTTTATGGTTTTGGTTTACACAGGGAAGTATTTGATACGAGTACCTAAGCAGCAACCAGGGAACTGCATCACACAAAGGAAAATTTTTCTCACATAACTTGAATTCTACCAATTTCCAGGTTTTCTGGAAAGGATAGGGGCATACTGGAGCACTCTGAGGCTACAAAATTAAATGAGGATAGGAGGGATAACAGTGGGAGAATGTCTGGCAAAACATTTTCTCCACAAAGAGAGGATTAAAAAAAAATGAAGTAGAAATCACTCACAAGAGCCACCAAGGCTGTCCTGGAGCAAGCTCTTCACATGGCACCGCACCAGAGCTGGTATGTGCCCGGGGTGCAGATGGCCACTGCTTCCAGCATGTTCAATTTTGATGCAGGTTGCTGAAGTCTACACAGATACAATTTTCTACTTAGTACAAAACAACGCACATTGGTAGGGTATTTTCGTTTCATACTAACAGATGAAACATGCCCTATAGATGATGAGAGGTAATTATTGACAGCTCCATAAGGACAGTATTAGCATAAATTCTACTTAACAGTAAAGTGCTATGTAGTTAACTGGAGTTTAACAAGGTGCTAACTGGGTGTGAAATTTTAGTCTCTGTCCTTTAAATGCTGAGAGGAGAATGGGGTGTATTCTCCCGACAGGCAAGATTTCCCAGGCAGCAGTTTCACATGCATTTGGAGCCACTATATGCCAGAGCTGAAGTAAAGAGAAACTGTTGTGCCTCTCTTCTCCGCTTGTGGCCCCTCCAACCATGAAGACGTCCCCCCTTCTTCCCCACACCACAGCACACACCTGCAGCGGCACAGGGAACCAGGGGGCATGTTTTAACCGGGGTCAGCTGTCCACTCCATCAGTCCCAATGGACACATGAATACCTGTGCCGGTACAAAGTATGTGACTGTTCAGCAGAGGAATGAGAGCCTAGGACCAGGGAGAGGATGGCATCACTGCTCTCCCCTCCCAGCAATGCCAGCTGCCATCTCTACAGCTATGCATTGAGACCTTACATCTATATAACCATCTATATACAGTAGTCACAGATAACAAAAAATGAAAAAAAAAAAGAGAAAGAGGAAAATTAAGAAAGTAATAGTCCATCTTTCTATATTCACACCCTTCTTTCTGAATCTACAGGAGAATACTAGAGCCTATTTCGCTGCTAAATGTTTTATAACCTGCCCTGCACCTGGAGCTCCTGGTCACTACCAGAATAAACCTAGCAATAGTATTCCCTAGAGGTAATAACAAAAACAGGTCCTTAAGAATGAGTTCCTGGGGTCTTCGGGAATAAATGTGTGCTCCTGCAGATCTCTGGATATCTGCAGATGAAGAATGGCAGACAGACAGCGAGGTTTACAGGATGCGCATCCACTTCCTGTGGGCTGCTAAGCCTGCAGGAGGAGGAAAATGATTTTGCCTTACGCACTCATCTGACCTCACCTGAACTATCTTGTCAAACGCAGCATTCCTAAAAACTGTAATATAGCCATACCAAAATGTCCCCAGTGAGGGAGGACAGAGTAAGATTAGTGATAAGTCAATGTATATACATCTCCTGTAACTGTACATACATACCAGTCACGAGAGAGAGGCATTCACTCTTAGACAAGGTTTGAGAATTTTAGCCCAAGGGTAATTTTTTCTAAATATTCCCATTTCTATCTATTTATTTTCTGAACAAAACAGCTGTGTCAGGATCCTTAATCATCCATAGCATCACCATTACTTAATTCATTCCTTCTTATTCCTTTGCCTATAGCCCTTTGATGTTGTCATTTGTAATTTCCCTTCTTCCCCCATAAGTTCTCCAGCTGCCCCATTATCATTCCGTATGGACTGGCATGAGAGGGAAATAAAAAAAACCAACCCAGAAAACTGCTTACTAGGCCAAGCAGAAAAGGCAAGATAGGGATGGTGTAAGTGGCGCAGCGGTGGGAATTTATTGAAAATCTCTGGTGAGATTGCTCTGCAGTTCCTCGAAGAAAGCTGAGCTACACTTGGGGGGTGGTGGTAAGGAGTTAGGGATGGTGAGAGGCAGCAGAATTTGTAGTGTGTCCATAAACAGACAGTGTCCTACACCTCTCCCTCTTCCAAACAAACTACTCATCCTCGGACAAAAAAATAGAAAAATAGGCTGTACAGTAGCAAGGGAAATCCACGAATACTAGCTTACTGTGTGACTACACGAGTAAAACAGTCCTGAGTTGTTTTTTACAACTTTTGCTGATTCTAAAATACTTCTGCTTTCCCTGTACTCTTCATTATGGCTTTGGAGGTTTTTTTGACAGCAACTTCTCTCATCTCGGCTGAAGTTGATTGTTTTTGTAACTGTTTCCATCTATATTTTCCCTCTGTACACTGACAGTTAGAAGTATATTTCAAACTCCCTTGGTTTCCACCTCCCACATGGGTCTCTCTCATCTTCAGTGCCTTCCCCACCCTCCCTCACAGCAGCATTTTAACACAGGGCGTGCTTGTACACCTCATCTCTGCACTACTACTCCATTTATAAAACTCTTGCATATTTTCTTCAAACTTCTTTCCCTCCTGCCACTCCTTCCCTCATACTCCTTTAAGTATAGGTAATACTCTTTGAACCTAGGTAAGACTTTTTATTTCCTATGGAATTCCTTCTATAATAACTATCACCAATTTTTAGTAAGAAACAATAGTGTAAAACTTTATTCTTCTGAAACAGATCCTGTAAGAAAAACAGTGTCAGCAAATAAAAGGATGCCAACTTTCTGACACACGTGTGGGAATGAGTGGGTCTGTCTTTGGAGCATGGAACAGTTTTGAGCAGATGCACGACACAGGCTTGTGAGGATCTACCAGACTCCTGAGGTAAAGTGCTCTCCTGAATTTAGGCTCCACTAGATTTCAGCAGCTGCTGTGCAAGGATTTTTATGATGAGCATTTTGAGGTATCTAAGTAATTTCTATACAGTCCCTTAACAATATGTATCTACACGTAAAAGTAGATATGTTAATATAAAGACTCATACTCAGGGTTTTCCTTTTGCTATTTCTTACACCATTCTGTGCCTCACACTGATTCCATCACTATTCATGTCCACATGAAATCTCAAAAAATCTAGGCATTTTATTTTATGTTTCTTGGTGATATTGTAATATGTCTATTCTTTCACGCATTTTAAAACTTCAAGGTCAGATTTAAATTAGAATATCAAAAACTTGAACAGTCCAGGAATTTTACTTCTTTTGTAGCCACAGAAAAAATACTTCACAAGGCTTAGGAAAAAGACATGCTTTTCAATAGAGATGTTGATCTAGAGATCAAAGAAGTAGATGAAAAGAACTAAGAACTTACTGTCTCTGCAAGAAAAGGAGTTGTGAACAGGTAAATAAAAGGCCATTTTACTAAACTTAAATAGGAGTAGCAAACACCAAAAAGAGTCTCTAAGATTAAGCACTAACAGTCTGTTTTTCCTATTCCTTCTCATATTGTTACTGCACAACACCAACAAGGTGGTCGCCCTGGGCACCAAGAAAGAAAAAGGAAACTTGGATTAAGAACAGAACAATTGGGGGAAATTATTAAATTAACATTAAGTTTCCTCATTATTCCATTCCAGACTTTACCGAAATTGGATAGCTGTGGTTCCTCCCTGTGGCATGCAATACCTTCAACCACAGAGATCATGAAAGAGAACAAGTCTTTGACTGTAAAAACATGATTTATACATTTGGCATTTTCATGGAATTCATTCTGTTCCTTCTCTTGGCTTGCTTTGATGAGACTCAGTTTCATTATGAGAAGGAACATGTTATCATTAGAACAAAGCATCCTGCATTTCAGGCACATTCATCCACAAGGGGCTTGAATTCTTGGAGCTCTTTGTCGTGTTTGTATACTCCACAAGCCAGGAGTTTACAACCAGGAGACACAAAACAAACAAAACACGTGTTGGCTATGCTCAGATTATACGAGATGCCAAAGCACCTTTATAGTCATGCACAGAACTGCCAGTCTGACAAAAAGAAATTAGATGCTTATTATATAATGGGAGTTAAACCAGCAACGTATTATTTAACCATGCAAAGGCTTCCACTGATTCTGCAAGCCTTTTTACACAGGTCACTTTTTAAAGGAGAACAAATCGGGTGCCCCCTGATTACATCCAGAAAGTGCACAAAGATAGCAATACGCAATTTATTTAGAGAACAAAGGCAAAAAAAGAAAAGATGGACTTCATTAGATAATTATAATCCATTAATATCTCACTATTTTATAAATTGCCAGCTTCCTGAGCAACAACTGCAGTCAGAGGCTGCACCGACACCCATCTGAAGATCTGCCACTTTACTGTTTCTGTTGCCCTTTAATAACTGCCACCAAAAGTTTGCTCCCAGTTAAACACACATGAACACAAACATCCCAGTGAACTTCCTTAGGGGAGAATGTGCCTTACTGTGTTTTTGAATGGCAATTCTCCTTTAAGATTCAAGTTTTTCTAGTGAGCAGAAATGTTTGTGAAGCAGCCATAAAGAACGGTTTGCTAAAAATGTGTAAATTTGCTGAAACTTCCTGTTAGGTCTGTGAAAAGCACTCAGAAGGTTAATTGAACAGCAGACATTACTTTCATGTAACAAAACTAGACCGGCCCATTTTGGAGAAGCTGTGTGCATATGTGACATGTTCACACTGAACACGGAGCTTGATGGTGCCAGCCCCTAAAAATAGCACCTGGATATCCTTGTTCTCATCAGCAACCACAGCCCTGGCTTCTCCGTTGTTCAGTGCATCGATCTGGCAGCCATCTCCCTCCTCCAGAAGAGACAGGAGCAGTGATACCCTGAGGTACTTCATTTTAGTAGAAGGGGAGGAGATAAAGAAGATGTTTGCATCTGCTGCAAGTACACGTTTTAAACAATATCCCTGCCCCTCAGCAAGCAGTTATCATGTTGTTTTGGCAGCAGGAAGGAATCTGTGGTTTTTCTTGAATGTTGCTCTTCTTTATATAAACTACCAGAAATAAAGCAAAAACGACAGAATGCTCTGTCTATAAATAATCATTCCGGTGTACAGTTATATTGGGAGGTAACTCAGATGGCATGATAATGCCTAACAGGCTAATCTTAGACCTGTAATGCCATACGATGAAAATAACTAGGCTAAGAATAACTGACCCAGAGGAGTCAGCCTGTTAAAGAGATCCACAGAACAGGGCATTTTAGATTTTCATGTGTTTAACAATAATGTCTGCCCATTAGTTTCTCTACAATATTTTGGATTGTACCCACCTTATAAAAAACCCACCCACAACAGTAGTTGGGAAAGGTTAAAATACAATGACACCTGAAACCTTCCCCATCATCTGTACCAAAACCTGAAATTAATGTACACATAGACATAATGTTAGCAGGCTATGTATCCTGCTTTCTCACAGCTTTTGCTTTCTTTGCAAAGACTGTGCAGAAGAAAGGGGCCAGGCAGTTGGTACAGAACAGACGTCTGATTAAAGCTCTGGTGGCAGGAAGACTTACAAGTGTTCCTCATATCCTATGCAAACCTTAATGCTCTAAATGGATCCTGTACACAGTTCTACAGGAGGGAAGACTCTGGCTGAAACCGTGTGTGTTTGAGTGCAGTGCAAACCAATAGGTGTTATAAAACTGAACAGCTGAAAAAATAAACGGCTGACGTAAAAAGCTCCTTTCTGATAAAGTGATTTAACTCAACACACCAAAGATGGGAGCTAGTGTCCTAGTGCCCGTACTAGTGAACCTCTGTATTAAATGCAGTGTTTAACTGTATCTGTAAAAATGCTCAAAGAGGTTTTGAAATTATGTTCTGCATAATTATGTTTTTTAGTTACTTTCCAGCTTTTCCAGCTTGCTATTCTTGTCAATCTTGTACTTTGAAATTCTTAGTCCAGGCTCTTCCTGCAACTTATAAATAGATTTTCTAACACAAAGTAAGTCTGTCAGGTAATTGCATTGCTCCAGCAACTGGGACTTAAATTTAAAAAAAAAAGAAAAAAAAAAAAGAAAGAAAAAGCAATGTTACAGCATTAAATGACAGATGAAGTTGGCAACATTGGTCTGTACTCAGTGTCTTCTCAATAATGTAAAACAGAAAAAGCAGCTTCATTCCATTTTACTACATTTTAGTTCAACTGAATTAATAAACAATGTCTTGCCCAGCATATATCACTGGGCACAGCCTCTACTCAAAATCAGTAAGATTTTAACTACGTAAGACCTGCAGGTCTGTATTTCTCATCTCTTCTCATTGTATTAATTGTTAAAGCTAAGGCCTTACTCTTCCATAACAATGAATTAAAATACTTCAGCTACTACTATGAAACACTAGGTTTTTTTTCTACCTAGTCTTTATGGCAGGCATGGAAAAAGCCTCTCTGGCTGTTACCAATAACTCCCCTAAACTGAATTTTCACACTCAGTTTTTTTCATTACTCTGAGGAGAATCACAAATAAAAGCTAAGTATATCTATTCTCACTCTCTCTGAAGAGTTATTGCTTGAGATACCACATCTGAAACATTTTATATCTATAAGAAGTTTATGTTACCTGATTCAGATATGCAAATATGTCAGGTTTTTCATGAATATCAGAGCAAACCTTTAAATGAATTTGCTTTCTGCAGTCCTTCCACACGAACAACTGAGAAGGTGAAAGTTTCGTTTGTCCAGAAAAAAATGGGAGAGCAAATATCAGAAAATTTTTTCTGAAGGCAATATAAATGCATGAGCACAAACATGTACACATGGTCACACAGCCATATGGTAGATACAACATATGAGATAAGTTCTGTACATCAGGGTTTACTGAGGGAAGATAGCTCAGGAAGACCTGTCAACTCACGTACAACATGATGCATGTAGCATTGATTTTGTCACTTACATTCAAGTGACACAGCTTGAATTTCCTGACTGGTGCAGAGAATAAAATACTGTGATGACATTCACTTACTACATCTGTGGAATTGTAGGTGTTTTGCAAGCCTGTAGGTAGATGAAGTCAATCAAATTAATCATTCTGAATCATTCTATTCCCATTAGAATAGCTTTGCTCTATAGATTCCTGAGGCTGACAAGTTTCATTTTCCATATTTCACAGAAGGGTTAGCTGACGCAAGCAGGATTGCATAACTTGCTCAGGTCACCTGTCAACCTGGTGACAAGTCAAGGCTTTAAGCTCAAGATCTCCTTGAACTCTTGATTTTCCAACACAACAGCTTTGGGCAGGAAGCAGAGGATGCCTTATCCAGTAAAAGCCAAGGTGTAATCTAGGCAGGCCAATGCCAGAGTGTATGTCAACATATGGCCAATGAAGCAAATGTAGCAACTTCACCCTTTGGAAAAACAGCACAGTATATTCACTTCACCAGAAGTTAACGAACTTGGCATTACTTCTTAAAGTCCTACATCTACTGATACCATGGCTGGGTAGGTTCTTTCTTCTCCTTCACACAGCGGATATCTGTTTGACTAACGTAGCCCTGCATTAGTTCTATATTGACTACATTTTAATGACCATTCTTAACCATGGACTGTGCTGCACCAAATGCTTTTTTTCAAGGACTTACAGTTTATTACTCATATTCTGGTAAGAGGCCAGCTGAATGCTAGGGTCCACTGTGGTATTATACAAATGTGGAAGTCGAGACTTTTTGGGTGAAATAAGAGCAACAGCAAAGTTAAATACTACTTGCAGCTAAACAAGAGGCTTTAGATTCCAGATCTATTTTGTAAATTGTGAAACTAAGATAATTATGGTATCAAATAAGGATGCATCAGCATCATTTTCTTAAAAAAAGATGCACATCACTTACTGCTGCATTTTACAGCAACAGTACCATATGGGAGAATCTAGTTCAGTCTTCTCAAGATAGCTGAAACTGCTCTCTGCAGTAAGGTGTAGGTGTCTGCAAATCACACAGCTTCTTGAGTCAGTGCCGATCTAGACTGCTCCATTCATAATTAAACTTTTGATTGGTACCTATCCAGATCATCTCATTCATAGTGTGATTTACAAGCAGGGATGGAGACAGGCAGGGAAAACAGTAATTGAGGGAATACCAGAAGAACTGCATCACATGACAGAAGTATTTCCTACACCTGCTATTGTCAGAAATTCCCTAGAGAGTTTGCTTTGCAAATAACTATCATTATTCAATCTGTCCTCTTTGGGGATGGCTCTGGCCCAGTTTAAAGTCAGAGTTGTATAATACATGCAACATACATCTGGAAGCCAGAAAACCTAAAAATCCATTGAGTGTTTAAGTTGTGCTTCCTTCGAAGACTTCAAGAATATCAAGGGTTCAGACTGTAAATGTTCAGGGATCTGCTCTTTTCCTAAATACGTGCAACTTTTTACCTGAGCAAAAGCCATGTACATGTGAGGATAACTTTAAAGTAAGGACACTGCAATAAGTAAAATTAAGATGACTGAGTCTAGCTACTCCAAACACTAAAGCACATCATCATACCCTGGCTATTTCTTTCACCCCTATATGCAGCATAGAGGGAGACAATACCCGAACATTTACCAGGACTGATCCAGAAAGACTCTGGACTTGAGGGAACTGAATGTAATCAACAGCAGCATGAGGCTTTGTGGTTTCATGTGACATGAATTAAACTGCAGACAATGTACAATGTTAACTACTTACAGTCTAGTTGTGTGTTTTAAAGGCCAACAGAAACATTGGGAAATATTTTGTGTTCTACAGAATATATAAACATTTTTTTACCTGGACAATGTTCTTGACTAAGTTGTTGGGTTTTGGGTGGGTTTGGTTTTTTTTTTAAGTCTAAAACCCCTCTCTATTATACTTGGTACTACAGACGAATTTGTTTATGTTATATGGGCCAAAAGTAATATCAGATAAAAATCAACTGTTACATTATATTCTTGTCTCCAGTGAAGAAAAGCAGAGCTATAAACTTACAGAAAATTACCTCCCTTTCTTGTGTTTCAAGTGAGAATTGCTACATTAGTTGGCAGTTACAAGGCAGCATAGTGAGCTAAAAACCCCAGATTTTCACTTGTGTACATCTACCTTCAACTTGACAAAGCATTAAAAAAAAAACCAAACAAAAACACAACAGCGGGAATGGGAAGCAGGCAGTCTTATCTCTTTGACCAATACAAGAGCACTGGACACCTGCTGAGCTGTTCAGGAAAACCAAAGAAAAGCAATAATTCTTGAACAAGAGTTCAGCACTGTAGATGTATTTGCACAACTACAACACTTTCAGAGAAACTTCCGATTTTTACCCCCTGTCTTAGCTAAAGCTTCACTGTTGATATTTGTAAACAAGTCTTTCACCTGATTTCTGTCCTGTAATTGGCGATCATGTCTCTTCTAAGAAGTTAGAGAAACAGTAAATTCTTTGAGAGATCCAAAAGGAAAAAAACTAATTCAGCATGTTTATAAAGGAACAGGAAAACTGCCAGTCTTAAACATTATACCTGTTGGAAGTCTGCATTCCCCTTAGGCATTCCCATTATTCTAACCTGCACATAATAGCTTGTCAGTCCTTCACTACCTCCCTCAGTCTATAATCATTATGATGTAGCCTCTTCTTTCTATACTGAAAGGCACTGATCAGGAGGCTAAGATATATTTAAGTGTTTTCTAATAGAAAAGATATTACTATTTCACAAATCTCTCACAATTTATTTTATATCTGAAACTAGAAGTCTGCTCTAAAATTGTATGTAAGAAAGAAACACAAGTAAAACCTTTAAGTTCTTTTTCTATAAAGCAAGAAAAGCAAGAGTTTTTTAAACAAACGAACAAACATGAGCTCAACAGGTGTACCAAAAAAGGCAATATGTGAAGAAAACTGTGGTCTCCACACATAATTAACCTTAAAACCTGAGAAGCACTGACAAGTTTGTGAAAGAAAAAGCAAAAGAAAAAGGGAAGTAAACTAAGACTGAAGTACACATAAACAATTCACCCTGCATTCTACATACAGGTGCTCTATAAAGCAAATGCTATGAAAAAGAAAAATCAGAAGCCTGGGATTAAAAAGCTATAATACAGATAACATTGTGTCTCAAAAGACACAGTTTCAGCCCAAGAAAAACAGAACTGGAATTCATAGAGTTTAAGAGAAAATGGGCCTGTCTAAATTGACATTTTATCTGAATGGCAACAATTCTTCCAACTTAATTCATCCGCAGTGCATGTATTGGGTCTGGCTGCGATGGAGTTTATATCCCCATAAGGATATATATATGCAGGTCTCAGACACAGCTAGCAAAGAAACTACAAAATTCAAGTGTAGCTTCAAATACATGAGGAAATGCCCAGTGTTCTTCCAGAGCAGCTTTGAAATGCCTTCATTGAAAAAACACATTCAATTTACATCTCACTGAGTCATTACATATGACTACCATAGCCAGGTTCCCAATATTTTTAAAGTAACAAAATAAGCCATGCCTATTTGAAAGTAACACTGTAATGAAAAGAGAAAGGGATTAGTATTAAACTTCCTTTGTAGGCAAACCGGAGAAAAGGAAAGTCACAGAAAGACCAAATCCTGTTTACAACAGACATATGACCAGAATTGCTTATGAGGGTTCTAACTGCAGCCTCCTGACAGGAGCTGTGTGAGGAAGCCTCTCTCTGAATAAGCCTGTACCACAAGCCCCATTTTGCAACCACGCAACAAAACAAACAAGGAATCCCAAACTGGATTTCAGTTGTGAGCATTTTGCTCTGTCTGGAAAGCGGCACACTGAAGGAGACAAACTCCCCACAAAAGCAGCAGCTGCTATCTTAACATACTACTGCAATTATTTAACAACAACCCACATAAAGCCCACAAAAATAAATTCACTTATTTAAAGAAGGGATGTTTTCTCGACCCACTAGGCTGTATTTTCCCAGTCATCCGCTGAAGTCCGAGGTACGGAGCTGTCTCTTACCTGAGCTGATCATACTGTGCATTCTCTGCTGAGCCAAGAGCTGTTCACGTCCAGAAACCCCATCTGAGGAAAAACACGATTCACTCTCGTAAATTGTCTGCAGCATATTCCAACCGGTCTGCACTTCAGCTACACGAGAGATTCATCACTGCACTTGCACAGGGGCATTGGGCATGACCCTTTGCGGTCCTACCTCCTCCAGCGAGCTTTGTAAGCTAACACGCTTCAGCAATTAGCAATATTTAAGCATTTGCACACACCCGCTATTGGGAGAGGGAAAAAAAAGCCCAAATCCCCTCTTGGCAGCCCCTGCCTGCTGGAAGGGAGCCGGGAGCGCGCAGGGGGCTGCGCGCCGCCGAGTAGGAGCAGTTGTGTTCGGGCAGCCAACAGCAGGTGGAAGAAGAAATGAAGAAATATCTCTGTGCTTCGGGCTTTCTGGTGGGGCTGAGGGGAAACACAGTCTCCTAAAAAACATAAAACCAAATAAGCCCCCCTCCAGGGACAGGGAGCCCCTGAGGGTTTAGTCCGAGTCACCCCAGCCCGGACCAGCGTTGCTGTCCCCGCGCCCCGCTCGGCTCTCCCTGGGCCAGGCGGCTGGGCGAAGTTGGCGGGAGCAGCAGCGATAACTCATTTGCATTTGAATTGACACCCGCGTGGCCCAGCAGCGGCAGAAATAGAACAATGGCTGGCCTGAGCCAAAAATAGGTCAAGCATGGCCGGGTGATGGGAGCCTGCATTAATGCGTTTAAAAATACCACAGCAAACACAGCTGTCCAGTCTCTGTCTTTCAAACCGCCGGCGTCCTCCCTCTGCCGCTCGGCCTCGAGCGCGATTAACCCCTTCCCCCCTGCCCAGCCTGCTTCCGTGGGGAGACGCCAGGGAGGGAGGAAGGCGAGCAGGCAGTGGGACAGAACCGCTCCTCGCCCGGGACTCACGCCCCTCTCTCTCCTTGCCCTCCCCCTGGGGAGTATTTTCTGAAAACCGAGTAGAACGGCACGGCCGCTGTATCGGTCCTAAAATAACACCGGGAGGTTTTGCTGGCGATGTGGTTTCTGCCTCGCCCACACGCAGCCATCCTGCTGTGCTATTTTTGCTGCCCGTTTCTCTGGCTACGCCGCAGTTGGCTTTGGCGAGGGAGCCGAGCTGCTGCCTGCTCCCTGCAGGACCCGCAGCCTCCTCGGGAGAGGCGATTTCTGAAGCTAATCGGGTTGGGGAGGAGCAGAAGGTGGGGGAAGATGTTAATGAGGGACCGGGTTTTGTACGTGCAGTTATAAGCAGCCTTTCTGTATTTAGCATGCTTGATACAATTCTTACAGTAAGTCAGCAGTTGTGGCACTGCACGTTAGACACGCTTACCAACTATGCACTATTCAGTTGACTTGGTAAAATTTGGCGAGGGGCTGAGCAGCTCACACTTATTTTTAGAAGCATTAGGTGATTTGCTCGGTGTCTTTCTCATTTTTACAAGATGATGTGCTTTCAGAATAGCAGCATTTGACGGTGTATCAGACAACAGCACCATGCTCCTCTGTGTCTTGGCAGGTTTCACGCATGCTGTGTGAAGTTTACTTTTCATAACGATATTTCAAAAGTTGCTATCTTGTTTGCTGATTAATATATCTACACATAGACAAGTTTAATTTCACTGTTACAGATGATACTTTACTTCTCTGGGTTTTGCTCTGCCTTATAGCACCTGTTACACAGGTGACCAAAGCCTCTCACTACCTACATATACGATACAGCAACCTGACCACTCACCTATCAAAATTACGAGTCCCCTTCCATGTCCCTACTCTAGGGCAGCAACAATGGCCACAGGGATATGATTCCTCCCTGCAATCAAGAAGCCAATACAGCAGTAATCTTGGAGCTTTCTAGAAATACACCAAATTCTCAACTATCTTCAGCACTTTTTGCTCCTGAAGATACAAGAATCTGCCCTGTACTTGAGACTTGGTTCTTGGAAAAATATGGATTTGATGGATGGACCACCCGCTGGATAAGGAATTGGCTGGATGGTCGCACTCAGAGACTTACGGTCAACGGCTCAATGTCTGAATGGAAACTGGTGATGAGTGGTGTTCCTCAGGGACTGGTACTGGGACCAGTGCTACTTAACATCTTTGTCGGCAACATGGACAGCGGGGTCGAGTGCACCCTCAGCAAGTTTGCTGGTGACACCAAGCTGTGTGGTGCGGTTGACACGCTGGAGGGAAGGGATGCCATCCAGAGGGACCTGGACAGGCTTGAGAGGTGGGCCCATCACAACCTCATGAAATTCAACAAGGCCAAGTGCAAGGTCCTGCACGTGGGTCGAGGCAATCCCAAGCACAAATACAGGCTGGGTGGAGAGTGGCTTGACTGCAGCCCTGAGGAGAAGGATTTGGGGGACCTTATAACAGCCTTCCAGTACCTGAAGGGGGCTACAGGAAAGCTGGGGAGGGACTTTTTTCAAGGGCATGTAGTGACAGGATGAGGGGTAATGGATTTAAACTGGAAGAGGGCAGATTTAGACGAGGCAGAAGGAAGAAACTCTTTACTGTGAAGGTGGTGAGACACTGGAACAGGTTGCCCAGGAAAATTGTTGACACCCCTCCCTGGAAGTGTTCAAGGCCAGGCTGGATGAGTCTTTGAGTAACCTGGTCTAGTGGGAGGTGTTGCTGCCTATGGCAGGGGGCTTGGAACTAGATGATCTCTAAGGTCCCTTCCAACCCAAACCATTCTATGATTCTGCGATTCTATGATTCTGCCTTTTGACAACGGATCATCTGTCTGCTCTTCAACTAACATGATAGATTGTACCCAAGGTTATTTTTTTTTTAAACTTCTCACAGTTGTGTTACCAAATGAAAGATTCACAATAACAGAGTGCTGTGACACTTCTGTGATGACTAGATTCTTAATGGCACCTTGAAGGTCTGTAGCTCAAGTCTCCTCCATCATTCAAAACTTTTGCTTCCTCCATGTACCAAATGACCTGGTCCTGCTGAGAGTTAGGATCTGTTCCCCAGTCCCCCAGACAGATGGAGACTGCAGGAGCTGGTAACAGAGTTTTGCCTACAGGATCCTGAAGTTAGCATCTATCACCACTGAACACTGCCCTCTCCTTGCCTTCTCTGTTCTCTACCCCCAATTTTCAGCAGCGAAGCTCTGCAGACAGCACACACCCAGCTCTGCAAAGGGGCAAGGACACGGGCAGTGGACACACAGCGACAGGTAGGGTGTCACAGTGCAAGAGAGGGGATGAACGCCACACATACCATCATACTATTGAGAGATGACAATTTGGTATTCTGAACATTTTTCTCCTAAAAATAAAAATACCCAAATGTTTTGCAGGAAATAAGTGGTGCTTTGATGGTGCAGAGCAATAGACATTTATTTAACACGAGGGCGAGGGAGATCACCAGTAAAAACAGAAATCTTCTCTAATGCAGAAAAAGCTTTTTACAGACAGAAGTAAATAAAAAAGCAGAATTGCTTATGCCCTTGAGCCAACAAGAACATGACCCTGTTTAGTGATTGGCGCCTCAAAATAATCAGGTCTCATACTATGGAGAAACACTGGAGGAATAAGTTAAAAACTGGTCAGAACATGGAAAACTCTAGATTGTGGAATCCTGGCATTAGGTGCCCATATGTGTTTATAACTTCTTATATATACAGCTGAATTTTTAAAGATAGCATTCACAGTTCTAATTGACCTCATACTACGGAGAAACACTGGAGGAATAAAAGTTAAAAACTGGTCAGAACATGGAAAACTCTAGATTGTGGAATCCTGGCATTAGGTACCCATATGTGTTTATAACTTCTTATATATACAGCTGCATTTTTAAAGATAGCATTCACAGTTCTAATTGACTTCAAATACTTCAGTAACTAAATAAAAGCAAACTATTTTCAACAGTAGAAAAAAGTACATTCAGATACTGAGCTGCAAGCATTCTTAATTTTGGCGTACATATTTTGGCGTACGTGTTTTAAACTGACAGACACAGAAACCCTCCTACGTTTGCTAATTCACAGATCATAATAACTACAGCATTGTGCTTTATATTTTAGATTACATATAAAAATCATATCAAAATATTTTACTTATGAAGTCAGCCACCCCAA
This sequence comes from Pterocles gutturalis, assembly GCF_000699245.1. Lineage (NCBI taxonomy): Eukaryota > Metazoa > Chordata > Aves > Pterocliformes > Pteroclidae > Pterocles > Pterocles gutturalis. Next base: position 85,423 of record NW_010135445.1, read on the forward strand.
AGGTAGGGCTTTTACAACCTCAATTCTTCTGACTTGCTTCAACGTATTATGCGCCTACTCTGGTACATGCTTAGCTTTAAAACACATGTGTAAATCCATCCCTTTTCAACATAATGTTTAAGCACATGCTCAAATTCTATCAAACACAACAGAATTTAAGCACATAGTTAAACACTTTGCTGAGTCAGCCCAGCTTTTGACTGCATGAGCACATGAGTTTAAATAGCTCCTTTAGAGTCCCACAGGGGAAGGATAAAGGGTTCGTGCCTGAAGAAAATCTGGTTTTTATTTTCAAAGCTATGCGTGTTATAAGGTGACATTTTCATACAGGAACATGGGTTTTTTTGTTCTGCTTTTTCAAATGCATTTCCTAAACTTGGAGAACTTTAATGATACTGGAGGTAAGAGTAAACTGTTGAAATGATTTAGCTCTGGTGAGGTGACTAAATGCAATCGGCAACTTTATAGAAAATGTAAGGCGCGTTAGTAGCACTAAGATCTCATTACAGGTCTTTCACAATGTGTTTCTCTTATTTGCCTTCTGAGTTGCTAAAAACAAATAAATATAAGGAAATTAAATCTGGAAACTGCATTACGGCAACGTTAAGACTGAGAAATTAAGCACTCAGAAAGAGCTAAGATTTCTACTGCATTATTAACTCTGCAACATGATAATTAAGTAGCACTTTTCCCTTCTTACTTTTCTTGTTAAGTACAAACAGTATATTACTTTGTTTTTTTGGCATATCCCATTTCTCACTTACATTATTCTGAAGCATAGCCTTCATTAATATTAATAGCTTAGTTTCAACTTTTGCAGTTTTCTTACTTGTAAATGAATTCTTGCATAGATTCTTCTGCCATATTGCTCGATTGTATCGTATGAATATTACATACAAAATTAAATAAAGAGATGTTCTCTAGCTTCTAGTTGTATGCTTAAATTAGGATACCATAGTCTTACAGGTGTCCCATTCAACCTTCTTTCAGCCTGTTTTTCATTTGTCAAGTATTCTGTGAAAAAGCAATAAATAACAGCATGCATCAATATCCAACAATGTATAAACAAATGGGAGCTAAATTAAAATTGCTGGGGCAATATTAAATCTGGCCTATTTCAGTACTCAAGTTTTGAGTTCCAACCTCTGGAGCCTAAACAGCCCCTAACTAATTTTTGTATATCTAATCACCAGGATTAAAAAAAGAAAAAAAAATTAACTATTGTATAGAACAGATGTTTCTGTAGCCACAGTTCATTAGATACCATTATTACCATGTGAAACCCAGACATCCAGGGTAAATTACTACAGCTTATGCTGGAGGATTAACTAGGTTAACGAACAGCAGAAGACTATTACCACAGAGAAGCAGATGGTTTGGGGAAAGAAAGAAATCAGAGGAGATGCTCAAGCCGTCAGGTTCTGCTCCCTCCTGGAACTAAGGGACTGTATTCCAAGCCTCTGGGGGAGTAAAATGAATCAGTTAATCCATGTGCTCTGCTTGGAAAGATGTATTGAAGCAATGTCTCTGATCAGTTTTCTGTGTAGCAAGCCTTGGCATTGACTGTGCAGGAATATACACTACTTTCTCTTTGCAGTGCCCTGAACCCACAGGATGGGCATTTTTCAAGTGAAGAGAAAACTGCAATTCTGTATGTGCTTAAGCTCAATTCAAGCTTCAAAAGAGGTTTCTAGGACAAAGAAAGACATATCTGTAGCTTTCGGGGATTTTGTGACAAACAATGGAAGAATAAAACTTCACAAAGTTTTGAGGATAAGGAGCACTACACTACATAAATGTATGGGTCTCTACCATCTCTCATACAACAATACGGAGAGCCTTGCATCTTTCTCATGCAAATTAGTTCAGGGTTTTTGGAACTAGCTGATGACTTATCACTTCTTTCTCCTCTTAAAATATGCCTTTCCGTTCATATAAGTGTCTACTAGAAATTAAGTCCTAGATTCAGGACAACACCTCAACAACACAGGCTTGAATTATAAGCACAAGGCTAAAGTCAAGGACATGCTTAAGGGCTTCATAAATTCAAGGGTTCTTTCCTGAACACGAGGCTCAAATAATTTAAAGAAAAACAAACACAGCAAGCTATCAAATAGATAAATAATATTTAGGTTAGGAAATACATACAAAATTCAATTATTCTGCTGACACAGTCATTTATCAGGTTGGAACTAAAATCTCCATATTTTGGAGCAAGGCTGAGGAAAATTCAACACAAACAATACAAGCTATGTAGCCAAAAGCAATGTTAGATATTGCCAAATAAATTCCTCAGACCAGCAAAGCACTTTGTCCCTTGTATGCCATTAATGAGGCAAGTGGAGATACGAGCAATATGGGATTTGCTAGGTCTTCCATGCTGATGCCCAGCTTTCTAGGACAGACATCAGTGCATATGAGCACTGTGTCTGCCGTGTCTATATGCACTCAACACACCTGGATAGACATACATAAAGCAACCCTAGAGCAATAACCTGTAATAGCTTGCGATACATTACCTGTGACAGCTTGCAATACGTTCAGCATACCCAACGCATTTCACGCTTGTTGCACAGCTACTGAGCAGATAATCTGTACCTCCATGCAGCATTTTGCACAGGATTTCCTGATGCTGGGTAGTCTATCAGGTCAGATCAACTGACCTGGTCACTGAATGTTCCTGGATGACAGACTACTAAATCCCCATGGCTGGAGAACCAAGAGGAACACCATCTCTAGCTTGCGATATATGCCTGGGTTTAAGTGCTTTTGGGATTTAAGCCAAGAAATGTAGGCCATGCTTGCTGTCTCGAGAACCACATTGTGAAAATCAATGGCTATGCAAAGGACTTAGGATCACAGCAGACGACAGGTAACTAAATATGAGCTCCTAGGATTACACCGGGACCAAAAAGGTTAATACAATCCCTGGATATATACAGAAGGTTATATTGAATAACAGTAGTGAGGTGATACGCATATACGAAAGAGAATATTCTTGGGACACTGTAACTTGTTCCAGTATAGATATCTGAAAAAAGAGTGCTGAAAAACTGAGGACAGACAGACATGCCACAGGCATTAAATAAGTTTGGAAAACCACTGAAAATTAGAAACTCAGACCTGAGATACCAAGTTTACTGAAGAAGTTCTGGGTGGTGTGGCACTCTCTATATACACAGGGCAAGATGCCCAGTGGTGTAGTAAAATGCTCATGTAGGGATAAGGTGGCTTTACCTAACATGCTACAACCACACTATAAAGCTACAGTGGATTTATAGTACATTTATAGTGGATAGATACCCATGTAGATTGGGACAACAATTACTCTGTAAAATTTTGAAGCAAGTAAGACTGCTTGTTAAATATCCAACAATATATATAGATAGAGAACTGACACTACAAGCCATGGGAAGCTAGGCACAGAAAAACCACAAGTATTACACAAAGCGCTATAAAGGGCCTTCTTTAACATGTGGGCCAAGGAACAGACCTGAGACACCAGGACACATGCAGGGCTGTGGGCACATGCCAGCCTCTCCCGCTGTGGTGCCTCCTGCGATCTCCTTCCTCTCCCAGCTCCTCCACCCCTCATGGGGAGCATTCAAGCACATGGAGAATCAGCGTTACACGCACAAACATGCCTCTGAGAGCAGTAACAAATTGACTGCTACTGTGCTATGAAAAGGTCACATCTCATGCCGGTCAATACTGTTGTTAGGAAACCACACGAAATCCTCCGGGTTAGCTGGGCCAGGACAGCAGTGAAGTTCGTACCAGACTGCTCCTGGTTTTTTCAAAATGTTACAGTGAACCTAGATACAATTTTCATCTAACTTTCTTCCTCTTCTTGAACTCTGATAAGCAACAGATCTGCAAACCAAAATGTTATCAATACACCAGTTTGGGAGCTTTTGCTCTGCCAGGGAGTTTGGGGCAATGCTAAAAGGATGAAACTGTGACTTCAGTGGGTGAATTGTAATTGTTTTGCCTGACTTCAGTAGAACCAGGATTTCTGCCGAGGAGCAATGTGATCTTCATTTTCCTTGTGGAAGCAGCAAATTTATAGACTGCAGAGAAAATAAATGCAAGTACAATTGAAAGCAACGTTTCATAATTCTGAAAGGAAACACATTTCAACTAAATATAACCTCTCCCTTCAGCTAAATAAACCTCCTTGATGATCTTAATGAAGCTACTTACTGTAATTGAAAATACCTTTATAATATAGTATGCTACTGCCAAAATGTTTCACAAACTTGATTTTTGTAAATATAGGTATCCAACTGGTATTCCTAAGCCCAGAATCAGCCCCAAGAAGGCTCTTATCCATACTTCAAGGTCAATTAGTCAAATCATGCAACCTTCAATTTGCTAGGCCATCTGTCCCATGGAAGGGATGAAACAAATGGAGAAGGAGGGTACAGCAGGTGCCCAGCAAAGTCATCACTCAGCAGCCAGATGTGGGCAGCTGCAGCTGTCACTTCCACATGTTCCTCATCTTCCCCATCTCTGTCTCTTGGCAGCAAGAGGCAAGTGCTCAAGCTCTCTAGGACAAAGGAGCAAGGCTGGTCCCAAGTCCCACAATTTTCTGGAAAGAGAACTGTTCACAAAAGGACTGTCAAATTGTTCTAAGCCTCAAACTGCTATGCAACGGCTAAAAAAGTGCACAGGACAGAACTGATAACTGCATTGAAAGCATGCAGAACCAGGAAGAACAGACATTGAACCCTTATTCAGACAACACTCCCATTCTAATCAACTTTGCTCAGGTATATTTATATCTTGCAAAGAGTCTGGGAGGGGAAAGCTCTTACATTCACTTCAATCCAAAGAGCTGCTGGGAAAGTGCAGTCCAAAAATGAACTAATACATGAAAAATAACTCACAAATGCTGGAATCCCAATGCCACAAGCAGAGATGACAGACTATTTTAGATGAGCTTAAGCTTCTGAGCAGTCAAAATGTAGGATCAAACTTGAGCTCAGGGCCTGTTCTAAAAATAGCATAGCTCTACAGCAGTCATCTGCGCACCTCATATTCTGTCGATTGGTAGATGAGACAACAGAACAGCAGGACAGGTGATAATGGGAGGAAAAAACAAACCTTTCAGTCAACAAATCAGATATTCTAAACCATCACAAGTCACAACTCACGTAAGTCATCAGTCATGGATGGACTGGCCTGTGATTGCAGGTCCTTTCCAGTCCCTCCCCCTGCTTGTTAAAGCAGTTGCCAATGACATAAGCTGCTAAGAACATTTCCCTGAGGTTTGGAATACATTTTTTAAATTTTAAATCTGATATTAATGCAACTAAAGTGTTAACATTAATCTATGAAGAACTGTGCCAGCAGCCCACAAAATAATGCTGTACACAGGCTAAGTGACAGTTTTGGCTAGAAGTAACCAGTGAGAAAAAGTAGACTGTTCAAGGTAGCAGGTATCAGCTGTGGACTACGTCCATAGGAATGAATAAATAATCACAACCTAGATTAACTTAAACCTTAATTGTATTCTCCATCTCCTCTCCTTACCTCTGCCAGAATTACGGCTAAAAAGAAAAGCTAGAAAGATAGAGACCAGAATCTTGGACAACTAAAAAGTGCACATATGTTTCACAAATGGCTTATTTGCCAAGCTTTCTATGTCTCAGAAGACAAAGGAAGATAATGAAAGCTATGAGCCTGGTTTTGTGTTACCTGATAAAGGGGTATAGCAAAATTGGGCATCACCTTAACTAAAAATAGATGTACTAAGCCTGAAAAAACCCAACATCAGTAGATTACCAGTGTGATGAAACAGGCTTAAGTTTGGTCAAGCTTCATTTTTCACTTTTTCATTGCCAGTAAGAATGCTTCTAAAAATAGCATCCTTATGCTTTACAATATTAAATTGTTTACCATTCTAAACAAACACTTTTCTCTATTTTCGGACTATACACAAATGTGACAATCTTACATTTAAGGAGCAATTTATCTGAAGTAACACAGCAGAGCTGGCTTTATTTAGACTACTTCAAATAAAATGCTATTGTTAGCTATCTAATCACAGCATTCTCTTTCGATCAGTATTTACAGGCAGAGACCTGTAATTAGAGACCTTATATGTACCCCTAGTGTGTGTGTATAAAAATATAAACAGATGAAAAATGCACTTTCAGCTACTGCTGTCACACACCGCAGTTGAAATACTAAAGTGCACAAACATGGACATAAAAAAACCCTTAAAGCTGAAAGGTACACAAGCAAGTGTCTAGCTTAAACATGTGATCACTGAGTATTTTATTGACTTGGGGCTTAAATCATTACACTGACTTTTGTTCATTTAGTGTCCTCTCAGATACAGCAGAAAGCCTCCAGCAATGGAGAGAGGCAGTATGCTATTCTGGGACCCATCAGAAAATGAATGAGTTGAGAAGTTGAGCAACTAACTAGATTTGCAAGAGGGAATCTCCACGGCATACCTACCAACAAGAATTTCAGGCTAGAAATATACTAGGATGGTTGCCAACAGAAATATTCCATCAGTCTTTTAGTGACTCCCATCGTGTTTTTTGACAACAACTAATAAAGTTCAGTAACTACTTTAGTTTCTCGCACACTTTTTGTGACACTCAGCTGTTTTGTGATACTTCATCTTCCGATACAAAGAACGTAAGC
>NW_010135445.1:92113-117197 GCF_000699245.1 Pterocles gutturalis
CTAAGGGGTTTGTGTGTACTGTTGCAGTGGGAGGACAGAAGAAAGGTATAGAGATGGTCAGCAGACCCTTAGTGGTTACATATTCCCTATGGAGTGACCTGCAGCTGTGGAGGACTGGACCGAATGATCTTGGTAACTGCCTCAGCCACCTCTTCTGAAGTGGCATTGTGAAACACTGTGTTTCTAGGCAGTGCATGAATCTGAGGGCAGCCATTTCTCCAGCACAAATGCTCTTATTTAGGACGTGTCCTAAGTAAGGCTATGTCCTAAATAAGACCATGTCCTAAAGAAGACCATTTGTACTAAACAACTCATTTATGGAAAATCTAGATCAAACCAGCTACTGCTGCTGCACTGCTGACCAGTAGAACAATGTCTGCTGGGATGGGACAAAGGGACTTCGACGGCAACATCACGTTAAGGAGTTCCCAAATGCTCCCACTCCTCTCCTGTCCTTGTCCAGCATGGCAAGGTTTTATGTGTATTTATTCATTCATCCTAAGGGAACAGATCAGTTTTCCAATGCAGCTCAAAAAGCACAAGCAAAAAAAGCAAGACCCTAAAAGCACAAGGAAAAGCAAGAACTTTTATCATCACCAGGTCCTCCGCCTCATCAAGCCACAAGTACAGTGACAGGAGCACAAAGTACACCTGACAGTGACATACTACCCCAAAACTCTGTTCACCGGTGGCATGACAGGGATTCAAGAGGGCTTGCATCTTGAAGGGATTGATAAATCACAGAAAATCTATATAGCCAAGCCAATACATATAATCAACATAATTCACTGCCCAAACTAGCCAACATCATTTAAAAATACACACAATATCAACAGCAGATTTTGAACACTGAGGGAAAAAAAGGTCTTAGAACTCCATAAACAAAGTCTTTTTAAAAACTCGTGTTTCTAGCAATTTGAAGTCATGATGGTATATTGTAGATATAAATTGCATTAGTTAAATAAACAGTTAAGGTCTCCATATAGCACAAACTACATTTTCTTATGATGCAGAAAATGGAATATTGGGTTAAGTAACTTCTACAAGACTTTGGCTGATGCTTTTCATAAAAATTCAGACTAAATTTAGGCTACCTAAAGACTTGGACTAGCTAGCAGACTCTGTTTCCTCCACATCTTTCAATGCTCATGTGCAAAACACTCCCACCAGTGTGTAATTTTCCTGCCCTAGAGGAGGCAGCAATCAGAACATGCCATTTGTGCACTGGGAGGGCAAAGGGATGTTCCCAATTCTGCTGGCGTCATAGGAGAGGTTAATAAAACAATCCATATCCTTTGGCCACTCCATTTGATAAGCTTTACATTTATTTTTGTCATCTACACAAGAGAAAAACGACACACAGTAAGCCTTGTTATACGGTATTTTGCTCGACACACAGACTTGAAGAGAACTAATTTTGCCCATCGTTACAATTAATAATACAGTTTTCAAATTTTCATTTTGGAGACAAGATACGATAATTTCCTGTCCAATCTGAACAAGGATTGAATCCTTGTCCTCTTGGAAAGTACAGCATCGTTACATGATTTCACATACAACAGAGCAAACCAGCCTGAGCAAACCTCGTGCCACTCACTGTCATGCAGAGCCAATAATCTATTTCTGACTCACATGGATGGCCTGTTCTTGTGTTTGACAAGATAACATTTGTCCCCCTACCTGAAGGAATGTATTGCTTCACTGGCAGAAAGTGAGACCTGCACCAGTCTTAGTGTGTCAGTACCAAAAAGGAAATTTGCATTTCATTCACATACAGAAAGGGAATACCTGCTAGACACATACAAAACCCCAGTGGACTTTTTTTTTTGTTTTGTTTGGTTGGGTTTTTTAGCTTATAGGTTTCTACTTTTCTTGTGGTAACACTGAAAGAGATCACATTAAGATTTTTACATCTATGTATTCATCATATATTTCTTAAAAGTGCTCATGAGGGATGCTTAATAACTGTTTGGAAAAAAAAAAAAAAATCAGAGACCCCATAACACTTTGTGTTCTAGGTCTCCATCTGTCAACCAGGAATAAACAGCAGTATATGTCACTTTACTATTTAGAGGACAGGTGCTTAAAGGGTGCTCAAACATTGTGGAAGTGGAGAATACACACTTTAGGCCACAATATTTTTGCCAAACTACTGCTACAGTGCACAGTCAGTTATGAACTGGTAATCCGTGTCAGTCCACAGGGAACCGGCAACAGTCTGATTACTATCCATGACTGTCAATGCTTTTTAAAGGCTGAATTATTTCAGATAGCTGATTATTACCAAAATAAAACTGCATGTGATTTCCCCAAACCACAGGAGTAGCTGGATTTTCCTCAAAAGTTAGATAACCACAAAAAGCCTGTGTTTGCTTTCATATTTCCAAAGCTTTTTGTTTTTATCTGTGTTCCCTTAACTTGTCCTCTTAAGAACATTTTTTGTAGTTCTGTAAACAGAAAATTGCCATTTGAAAAAAAAAAAAAAGGCTAAAAAACGTTTCTTATGTTTCTCTTCAGGTTCCCAGGCTTACAATTTAGAGACATTACATTCACAAGGAGAAACAACACAACATAGCAACAGTTGTGGCAAGCAGTGAACCTCACTCATGTAGATACTAAATGCTTGAAGTTAAAGAAAAAAATTGTCCTCTTTAGCTCAAGATAATGCTTTAAAAAAACAAGCAAACAAAAAATCTAAAATGAAACAAAACAAAACCCCTAAAACTCAAATGCATGCCTTTGGGCAAACATTTCTGTGTTTGAATCTGCTGTACATTGATGAATTAATGAGATCAGCTGAAGGACTTTTTTCCCCATTGAGCTGGGGCTGTGGTCATACACACCCGCTCTCTTTATTTCATCTCCAGCACAGACTTGGCATGGTCAGTTAGTTTTCAGTCTATTTTTGGCACGAGGATATTTGAACAATGATTGACCACAATAACTGCCTCTGTTCTAGTCAACATTAAACTAACTAGCCAGTCCTCTTTATACCCTTCCCAGGAGTCTGGAAATCTCACTTGCAAAGAGGGGAAAATATTTCTTTAGGATTTTCGCTTTTAAACTGAGCAAAAGAACAGTCTTTGTATTGTTGTGAGGCCTGTGTTTATAGATGTCATCCTTTCCTTCTTCATTTACTACTCCCACCAAAAAGGATAGTGTTTTCCATGACAAAATGACCAACTGATGACCATTTTTCCTACGTCTTTCCTTTCTTGCTGTCAGTCTCTCTTCAGTTATTGCAGACAAATGACTGTCTGTCCTGCTTTCCTCCTTTAACTCCGTCTTTCATACACTACTGAAATGTTGACTCCTGCCATGCTTCGCTTGCTAAAATCTCAGACAAAACACACTTCTGAGGTTTCTCCCTTGCTAGTCTCTTGTTTGTGAAGAAGTCTCCAAATACCTGTCTGTTCTTCCACCAGCTGGCTTAAAACTCTCTTCCTTAGGTCAATGCAAGGAATTGAGCTCCTTTGCTCAGAAAACCACTGACATTACCAGGCAATATGTTTTTTTTCTTACATATCTGAATAGGTATAGAGATTATACATACAGCCACAATATTTCCATCCAGGCTGAAAAAATTATTTGGAAGAGGCCTCATTGTTGTGATGATGAACATAAAGTGCCCCCCTCCATCAGATAAAAGAAGACAGTGTGGCTTTAGACTGCAATTGTACTGCCACTGCCCTTGCTACTTTCCTGTTCTTCCAGGGGCTTAGAGACCTGTTTTGCCAATTGACGGGGTTAGCACAAAGGACACAGGCACCAAATTAAAGAAGTTAGCTTATTTTTACTTATGTTTAAAGTGATAAAATAACGAGAAAAATAATACAGTGAAAATAAAATAAAGCAAGATAAGGTAAAGCAGCAAAATAATAAGCAAACTACTATAGCAAGCAGAAAGTAAGGTAATGCACTTGATCATTACTACATAGAGTTAGCGATAGTGATTAAGAAAGATACATCACCAAGTGCCCTATTAATACGTTACCATCATCCAGATCCGCAGTCACTGGGGAGCCTGTTTGCAGCGAGGATTTGGAGAGAACCCTTCCTGGCAATTGGGAAATCTCTATACAGTGCGTTGACTGTACAGATGAGGCTTCCAAATTTCCTTGCAAACAGTCCCTGTTTTTATACAGTTGAATAAACAACTTTCACTTTCTATCTTAAACTGTGAAAAACATCTGCTGTAGTTTTCTCCTTGTTAACTTCCGTCTCAAGCCTGGCCAGGGACAAGAGAAGGGAGATAACAAGAACTAAAGAATCTACTAATCTTGATTATGTATCTCTCAACAAAGCTTGTCACGACTTGCCACATTCCTTTGCCATCTGTGGTGATAGGGCACATCCGTGCTTAATTTTGGCTACCGTTATGCAATTAGTATCTTTCTGCTGGCTAACCTTACACAGCAAGCATTACAGTAAAGCTCTATAAGCATTACAACAAAACTTTTACAAACTGGCATATATTAATAAGGTAATACATTGCATATGTGATCAATATTATACATATTAGATATATTGTTAGGTCGTGAGGTTTATCTAGAGGTCAACTTTGGTTCAGGGCCTCACTGCTCAGGCCCAAGTATTTCAAGACCCCTCTCCACAGACTCACCGACAGCCTGCTTCTGCAAGAAAAGCTCTTCCACTGACCTGCTACCAGCTAAGAAAACACTCCACAATCATTAGAAGGCATATTTATTCCAAACCCATTAATTCAGACTTCATTTCACAGGGTTTTAACTGCCATAATCTCTGCTGAATATTGAACTCAAAAAGCAGATGCAAAGCACTCCTCAAAGAACAGCTCACGTCAAACATTTATCACGTCTCCCATTCTTTTCGTGCATAAATAAATGCCGCTCTCTTTTACTGTTTTCTCTCTTGTATTTGCTTTCTATAGTTTCTACAAAGAGTACTGCACAATCTCTCAATGCAGAAGCTTCTGATCACTAATTCTCTGTTTTAATCTTCTTGTCTATATTTATTGCTATATTTCACAACTTAGTCTCTTACTCTTTGAGCCTTTAATAGACATCACACCCTGCAATTTCTTTCTTATTAACAGCCTGAACATTCCTCATCAAATACAACTCAGAATGTGTTCCTTACCACTTGTTTTCTTATTGTACTTGCAAACTTTCATCTTTCCTCTTTCTATACAGATCCTGAAGAAATTGTTTTCTCAACTACTGAAATTCTTCCTTTGAGTCCTCAAATTCAAAGAAAACATCAAACACAGCCAATTTTGTCATGTCTCATTTCATTTTTTTGGAGAGGACAATGGTCATTATAGTATTCAGAAATCATCCCACATGACATCTTCACTTTCATTGCTGCTAACTTTGTGCCTCTTTCCTCCTGGAAATGTCTAGTTCTTTAACAGCCGACGAAAGGTGAGAAACTTCTCCTGTTTTCCCACCTATTCAAATAACATAGGCAACTCTTGACTTCAACATTTTCATGCTACAAATGGGTGAAATACCAATGGATAGGCAAGCGAAAGGGGAAGCATCCAAAAAGAATCATTTCCTTCTGATTATAAAGATTCATCATGTCAAAAATTATGTAAGGACACTAATAACATACTATGAGGCTTGTATACTTAATATTTATCATTTGTAATCATCTCTCCAAAGTTTTATCCTTTGTTACCTGGAAAACAGAGAAGTATAAAGACCTATTTTTGGCCAACATGAAACAAAGGTAGGCTTTTTATTCCATGAAAGAAAACACTGTTTTCCCACAGTGCAAAGAAAGGGAGTTGCATCCTGAATAGAAAAGGAGGAGGAGTGGGGAGGTGGTTGCAGAAGAGGGACAGTTACTATGCAACTTGGAAGCCTGCTAGAAAAACAAACACAGAAAAATGACAGTTTGGAAAAACCACACTGTTTATCAGTCTGAGACTGACCAAGATACAATGACTTAAAAGCATATGCTCAGTGTCACCAAACAGGACGAGCTTGCAAAGCATACAGCAAAGCTTTGCAAATATGTTTAGGATCTATTAAAAAAAAAAATTAGAGATGTCCAAATGCCTACTACTTTTTCAGCTCTCTATGGATATTTTCCTATGCCTGGCTCAAAACATGCTCAAGGCAAGCAAATAAACTTGGCATACAGTAACACTGTTCATTTAGCCAATTCAGTGTATCTCCTGACTATCACTAGGATAATGTCTGCAAATTCACTACCACCCTTTCACTATTCCCCTCTTTCCCCTCAGCCTGCATCATGCTGTGCAGACCACATACATTTCAGTCATGCACCTCCTGCCTTGATAATCTTATGTACTAAATCTGATAAGGATCTACTAAATCCTTATATTTTCATTTCAAAAGTCCATACTCATAGGGGGGCACTTCATATTTTTTACTTTAAGAACAATGCAGATGGATGGTGCTACAGAAACTATAGGATACTTTATTTTGAAGCACCTTACAGCCTTGCGCTTACATTCACATAGGACTGAACAGAGCTCACAAAATTAACCATCTAAGCATCTGCAAGACTGGCAGCAGTCCTCCTTTATCAGTTAAATATTGATAAATATCACTGAGCATTATGCCAAACAGTAGGAAGCCAAGCTACTCAAAAAGAAGATATAACAGCAGCACGCAAATTTTAGAAAAAGCTCATCTGAGTGACTCAGACTGTTTTCATGATAAAACAAACTTTCTAGAAGTAACAATAACAAAAGGGAGTGAGGTCTATCATTCTACCAAGACATTCAACCCTGGTGTTTACAGGTGCCTTAAACCACCTAAGCAAAAAATAGCAAAGAAATTACTAGGTTATATTAAAAGAAAAGCTTAAAATAACCACTGTGAGTAATGTTAGAGGTATGCAATGAACTAGGTTAGGTCACGCCTACAACTTACATTGCCTTCAGCTCTGAGATCTCCTGTATGAGCTCTAAAGTACACTAGTAGAGCTGTTGAGAAGAGCATCATCAGTAAACTTTGCATCAAGCCAGCTGTTTCCTTGATTTCCAGATTTGATAAATATTAATAAATATTATGTCAATTTTCCACTCCAACCTTACTTTAAGAAAATCTTAAGAGTTTAGTTGCAAAAGTTCCTGGATTGCTTTATATTTTCTTAGTTATATGAGTGTGAGAAGACAGTAGTCCAGCAAAATCACCTCATTTGGTATTTCCTCATCTTTGTTGCTTTTATATTAAATACATGGCTAAAGATATGACTGTTGCTGTCCTAACCCCTTCCTCACAGACATGATCACATCAAGTCACAAAAGATGGTGTCACATCTAAAATTAGAAACAAATCTCAACTGTGATGATCTTAACACTGAGCCTAACCTTGAGAAATGCCAAGTGCCTTCCAAGAGGTACAGGAAAATGGATTTGAGGGTTCTCAGCAATGTACGGATTTTGCTTGCAGAATAGCAAATCAAAAGACAACAATAGAATGAAAAAGAGAAACCAAGGAAAAAATAAATAGATTTAGAACAGGTACTGAAGGAAAACAGAGTAGAAAGTGGCAGGATTAGTGCTATTATATATTGCACATATATATGTTGCATATATTGCATATATATGCATATAATATAGAGTATAGAATATATTGAATGTAATGCATATAATATATATTTCCTATATATATGTGCATTTATATATAATACTTGGGGAGTGTTTTTCTAAAGACTAATGTGCTCTTAATTTTCAAAGTTCAATTCAAAATCTAAGCTAGTGGCTGACAGGATTAAACCTGCTTCAAATTACATTGAGCCCTGCAGGTTTGTGGGCCATTTGCCCCACAGAAAAAATAATGACATTGCATATTAAAGCTAAGCCTTAAATGACCTTATTTACTTCAGTATACCACCTGACAGGATCGATGAGATCACTAGCTATTTCTAAATTACCCCAGAGCACAAAAGTGTGTGTGGGGGGGGGGGGGCAGGAAAGACCTTGGAATATGAAAGAATAACAAAGCCAAAACTATGATGCTAACAAGATATTTCCTAATTCCTGCTACTTTGTAATTTATTGAAGTACACTTCATATTCTTTTCTGTCATCCTTCCACTTCAAGTGCAAACTTTCCACCCAGCTCGGTAAGCAACCCCATTTATAAATTACTGACTATAGTCAATATACCAGATTAAAAATTATTATAAACATTTATAACAACAGTGTAATGAATCAAGGAAGACTAGTATGTCATTCCATTTAAATCATTAACAGTATCCATTTCTATGCAAGTTAGCTGCTTGTCTATAGTTATTTGGAACATAATTTGACTTATTTTTGTTTAAGGTGGGAAATGTAGCAAAGATATGTTGTTGCATGAAGTATGAAATTACTTTTGAAAACATATCACATCGATGGAGCAATTATAACAGACAACATTTCTACCAAAAAAGATGTGCAATGTGCTTTACCATCTCTCTTTTATAAAAGATTGTTTTCTTCAGTTTACGCTGTGTCAAAATGTAATTATTATAGACTTTCTGACAAGATGCTGAACATTAGGTGCCCAAGGTTCAAAATGTCTGACTTCCAAGAGGGACTGTGAAAGCTGCAAATGTATATCACTTCTCAGTAAAGTACATGGGCTGAGCTTCTTTGCCTGGTGGAGCCAATGGTATTTTTTGCCACTGGCCCAAGCAGCTCCAGAGTCCACCCTATTCATCGCCTTCCAAAAGAGCACATAGGAAATACAGCCAAGTGAAATATATATGTCTGTCTCACAACACAGGGCACAGTGAAAAGATCAGCAGACCTTTTCCTTATTTTATTTTACTTTAGTGAGCCATTTAGGATAACCATTATCACAGTGAACAGTGACAACTGCCTGAAAGTTGGTGCAATGATCACACAGAGGAACTATGAAAACTTGAAAAATCAACAAACTTACTTATCAGAATACATATTTCATATAGATATGTGATATGAAATACATTCTTCAAAGAATCTGTCTCCCAGATATGGCAAGATCTCAGCTTTCATTCAAACTATTAAGCTTTTGGTACTACAGTGAGAAAGCTATCTGAACATACAGTGTTAACTGCTATGGAAGAAGAGCCTGCAAGAGAGCAGCTTTGGTGGAGAGGTTTCTGCACCAGCTTAGAAGTGTCACAGACAAGATCAAGTAAAGAATCAAACATCAAGTATCAGATCTCTCCCAAGGCAAAGGCACAAATACTTCAGAGTCCCCTCCCCTCGTCTGCAATCTGACTTGAAGGATAAAGACTCTACTTCGCATCTGTCCAATCCATAGGAAATTGCCTGCTGTCACCTACAACGGATTATCTCCAAAAATAGAGTAAAATTGATCTCAAAGGGAAAAATTAATTGATTAGGAGGGGGGGAAAATCATTAAACAGAAAGGGAAAAATGTTACTTACTTTGAAAGGTTACAAATTATAATTCCCATATCACTTAGCAAAGAAATATGTGTTCAATACAAATGTTTTTTGTTTTCCCACCTGGAGATAAGAGTTGGCAGTGCAATTGTTATCAGAATTACTGCTTCAATAAAAATCTGCCACCATAACCAGTTCAGTTATAAATAAAAAAAGATGCATTGTCTATTGCTGTTCCAAATGGTCATCAAAACCACTAAAAACAATTTAATTGTACTAAATTAAGTGTTACAGCTTGGCAGCTTATTATCATAACTAACTGGTAAGCACATATGAGCCTGTTTTTACCATGCTATGGCATATCAAAATTCCACAAAGGATTCCATGGGGAAAGTACGCATCTGGATAGAAACACCTGTTTGTGTCAGGTATAATTGCCTTCTTAGTATAAGAAAGCATAACACAAACATGAGGGACAATGCTCCTTTGTTACGTGAAAAAAATATGTTCCCAAATATGTATTATTTTCTTACAATGATCATGATTTTCTGCAGTATTGCCTCAAGCCACAGAGAAAGATCAACATCTACATCAGTGTCTCAGAAAACAGTTTTTATTATTTGGTGGAAAACTAGCACTAAACTTATTATCTCAATCTTTACATCCTAGCTATGATCAGTTCCTTACACAATCTTAAATTAACCTAATGAGTATATTCTAGACTTCTGACCTAACAGATTTTTATTTGCTTTTCTATTTGATATATAGCATGTCTTTACATTGTTTTTGTAATTGAAACTATACTGCTCTACAAGCTGTAAGTTATTTCATTTTGTATTTTTTCTTAGCACTAATAAAAATGCAATAACAGTCTGATTTTGCTTTAATGGAGAAAACACATGAAGGCGTCATGTTCCTTGAGCGCTCATGGTCTATCTGTGTAACAGTGCTACCACACCGGAGTGCCAGGCTGGCTCTCGTAGGGAGAGTAGAGCTCTGGTACCAAGTGGCCAAAGTGACCGTGCACCTCATATCACACCGCTGGGAGATGTGAGACCCACTCAGGTAAAAAGCCCTGCAGCCTTGAATTCAAGGCTGGTGGCAGGGTTAGATAGACAGACTTGCCAGCACAACACGTGGTGGAAGCCAAGGAAGTCACCTACAGCCAGTAACCAAACCTCAACATCAGGAGTTCAATTCTAGAAGGAACCCTGAAGATGGGAAAAGGAGAGAAAGACATATAGCCCTCATCAAACAGCAGAATTAGATCTTCTTCAGATTTTTACAATGCAGTCCCTAATTTCACATTCCAGTATTCCCCAACCATGTATAAGAAAAGAACCTCTAAATCCAAGCAGTGGATGCACAGATTGCTCACCATTTGATCCATCCATTTTGCTCTCTATGGCATGTTTATTATTGACAGAGGTGATGAAGGTATTTTAGTCTTTTGGCCTGGTTATTTTCTGTTTTTACCTTTTCCAAGCAACTTTAATGTTTATTGAATTAAAATAAATCGATGTTTTACTAGCTGCAATCTGTTCAACTGCATGCCTTCTCCTATCCCTAATGATAGTACAAATCAAATATTCTATTTCTAGCATTTCTTGTAAGGATTGTTTATTTTCTCAGTCATGCATAACAAGCAGCATAGCTGCAAATGTCAGGTAGGATCTGGTGTTAGACCATTTCAAGGGGTCTTACAAAAAAAAGCCCATCTTTCACTCAAGTAATCTAAGAGTTTACCTCTCATAAAAAAGTTCCTCTGGAGTTTACACATACGAACTGTTTCATTGCAGGGAAATCCCTTGTTGAAGAACACCATGTAAGGATATTATGAACTCTTAAATATAAAAAGCTGTGGCTTTTGCAAACACAGAAGCATAAACTGCAATACACCATAACTTCACAAAAGTGGATGTAACTACAAACAGTAATTGTCTGACTTGAACGGCCAGGTCCTGGCTGGACCTGATCCAGCGAGACTACTGCCAAACACAACAGAGTAGATTGCTTTTTTTCTCACTCTTTCTTTGTTTACTTTCAAAGTTGTATTTAAGTTTTTAAGTTAAAGGATGAGAACAGCTGAAACAGAAATGGGACACTAAAAAGTGATAAATCCTTAGAGGGTGCAAAGAGATTACCTGGAAAAACACCTAACTGAAAACACAATACTAATGAATCTCACCTAGTGAGGAGACCTTGACAACAAGGAGACGTCCTTCAAAAAGCTGAAGTTGTGCCCAGATGGAAATCATAGAGAGGAGTAAATTAAATACAGGAACACAATAACCCCCCCATCCCACCCTAAGAAGTGTAACGATCAGCTAGCACACTGAATAATATTCTGCCTTCAAACAAAGGACTGTCAGAGTGACTCTGGAGGTGCAGTTAATGTTCAGGATATTATAACAGCATCCAGAGAAGACAAGGCCATTGCAATGAGGCTAAAAATGAATACAGTGCACGCATAGTGAACACTGGCTCGCTCAGAAACAGGGGTAAGCAGTGAAATGGTAAATCTGCAATAGCAAAGACAAGAGCTAACCATGCAGCACTGCAGAAAAGATTTCTGAAACTGAACAGGCAATAAAATGTCAAATGAATTAAAGGAAGGTAAGGGAAAGTGATGTGCATAAGTACAGCAAACCTAGCTTCACATATAATATGACATTTTACAACCACAGCCACTCAGGAGTGGAATCTTAGATTTATCAGTAGAAAGGAATATGCCTTTTTTTCCCTGAAATTCAACTATATTTGACATTTTGTTCTACCTATTTGTAAATCTTCAAGAGATTCAAAACTGCATTAATATAATCTAATGAAATCTGAATGAAATGCCTGCAGGGTCATCTTTCAGACAAGCTATGCCTTAAGACACAGTAAGCTAACAGTTAACAAGTTTTGCTAAGCAAACCATCCCCATTCATTTCATAGCATCCCCAGCCCACTAAAGGAAAAATATGTTCCCATAACATTGTACTAATAATTAACTGTGATGCCATTAAACTCCTATACTTATGGCTCCACAGGGACAATGAATCATGTATTTACATTTTACCCAGGAAAGTAGCTGCCTGTTAGCAAGGATGCTCACACCTGCTGCAAAATAATTACAGGGAAAACATTAAAGAGCAGAAAAAAAGAAACAAAAACCCCCCCTTGTACTCCTTGTAATGTAATTTAGAAACTTGTTGGATTTCTATGGGACGGTAGTAAAGAATTATCTCCTTACACTGCATTTTTTTGTTGTAAAGTATGTGTCCTTTCTAATATTCTGAGGTGAGATAAGAAGATACGAGTGCAGATTATGACAGAGAAACCAGCTATTTTTATTCTGCTCAGTTGTACTATTGAGCTTGGAGAGATGAATTACGCCTCACATCCACCTGTAAATAATCAAATATAAGAAACATATAAGTAAACAAAACTTTTCTCAAAGACTAAAGTCCACAAAATTGTACTTAGTGCATTACTGAATCCACAGTGGATAAAATGATAATAATAATTACATCTGGTTATTGTATTTTCACTGATGGAATTGTACCCATCCTGCAATACTTAATATCTCATACAAGCTTATCACAGTTCCCTTGTATACTA
Source organism: Pterocles gutturalis (assembly GCF_000699245.1). Lineage (NCBI taxonomy): Eukaryota > Metazoa > Chordata > Aves > Pterocliformes > Pteroclidae > Pterocles > Pterocles gutturalis. Next base: position 105,055 of record NW_010135445.1, read on the forward strand.
CCTCTGCTTTTCTCTAAATATTTGAACTTAACAGTTAGAACTTTTGTTAAGAATTTACCTTTTTATATTCACATATATATGTATATCTTAATATATACAAATGAATAATAAAATTCTTATAAAACTTGTTTTTTATATATATAAGCATTTTTCTCTCACAAGGTTCAAATGAAAGCTTGAGAACGTGACATAAATCTTCAGACTAAAAAAGAACCAAACAGAAGGCAAACACAGGACTCTCCTAAAGATACTTAAACAATATATAATTATGCAGTAAATAGCTTCTGAGCTTACTGGTTTTTGAGGACTGACTACGACTTTTATTCTGGGTTGGCAATATAGCCTCACGGTCTCTCATGCATTTCCTTAAGTGGACTGTGAAGTCAGAGCTGAGAAACGTCAGATACTCTCATACTTTTCCAGGAATGAAGGGTGAGGGCTAGCAAAACAGGCACAATTCACTGCCATGTAGTGCAGATCTTTACCAACAGGTAAAGCTAGATGAAATAATAAACTTTAAAAAACAAAACAAAACAAAAACAAACAAAAAAAAAAATCTTGAGAGAAATAATAGCATAGCAACTCTGTTTCATGGTCTTCAAATTATGGAAATTATTTTGACTAAATTAAATACTTTTAAATAGCAAGTCTTTGTCCTCATCCTCTAAGCAGAGTGTAGGTAAAACCATACTGGCCTGCTTAATTACCTAGCAGGTGATTAAAAAGGACTGCCTGCTATCTGCTTGTAGAGTTGGGGTCACACAGTGGAGCATCTGTCATATGAGGAGAGGCTGAGAGAGCTGGGAATGTTTAGCCTGGAGAAAAAGAACGCCTAGGGAGGTCTTATGAGTGTGTATAAATACCTGATAGTAAAGAAGGAGACAGAGTCTTAGTGGTGCCCAGTGAAAGGACAAGAGGCAATGAGCACAAACTGAAATACAACCAAATCTGTCTAGAAATAATAATAATAAAAAAAGTCCCTTTTTAACTGTGAGGGTTATCAAACACTGGGACAGTTTGGCAAGAGAGCTTGCAGAGTCTCTGTCTGTGGAGATATTAAAAACCTGACTGGACACATTCCTGGGCAACCTGCTGTAGCTGACTTTTTTTTTTTTTTTTTTCCCCAAAAATAGAAAAAAATAAAACTTCTTTGGAGAAGTCAGAACTTACTGAGATCAAGCCCAGCAACATGCCATGCATGAATGACCCTTTGTTCACACAGAGAGATTGTCCATCTTTTGTGGTGCCACATGTGAGTAAGGAGACCACCTGAACCCCTTTCAGTGCAAAACTTAAGCCTTTGATCTGCACTTAAAAGTTCATGGGTTTTATAATTTATTTATTTTGTAAGTAATTTATGATGGTGGGTCATGCATAGACAGGTTTATTTAAGCAGTCTTATTTTGGTTATTTTAAACACATAGCTAAGAAATTCAAGCCATTAACAGACTAACTGCTCCAGACCTAGCCCTGCGGGTTTAATGTATTAGTGTTCCCACTGTAATCCAGAATTCGGAGTCCACTACTGGCATAACTCTGCTAGTAGAAGATAATTTTCACACGAAGAGACCACCAGTCAAATGACCTCTCGGGATGTCTTAGATGCTTTTGCCTTCAGCAGAGAAGTTGCACAAGACCGTATGCTGTTACAATTTTTGAAATAATAAGCCCCAGACAGAAAGTAACAAGCCACTGGCAGGGATAATGAGGCCTTCAACCAGCATGGCTACTCATAGAGTAGACACAGCCATCAGCTAAACCAAAAAAATCTAAACTCAAGATCTGTAAAATTGTGTTTATTTATTTATTTACTTTATAGAATTGCAGTATGTAGGGATAAATGATGTACTTGCTGCCACAACTACAAATCCATACAAAGTTATTTTAAAGGGACATAGATGAGATGAGATGAGATGAGATGAGATGAGATGAGATGAAAGTTGGGAGAAGACTGAAAACCTCAGTACTGCTGTCATGCCCTTTGGCCCCACCGCCACCCGTCAGTGTCAGAACTGGACCTGTTCACTGTGTCCGAATGTGTTAGGAGCAGAGTTATGCAAGGCCCTCACTCTGTTACACATCAGGGATCTTGACTTTGCTCCAGAGCCATCGTGGCTGAAAGGCACAGAGCTGCTCTCCATCCCCAACACAGACCTGGCAGCAGATACATCTATTTGGATTCTGCTCCCTGGGATCACAACAGGCTTTGGATGACACTTGGAGTCCAACACACACACTGCAGCACCCAAGATAGCAAGGCTGCCTTCATCACTACAGCTGACCATCAGATGCTGGCAGGGATAGCACAACCCAAGCCCAAGCCCTTTCATGCTGCTTCACGAACTCCATGCTGCAATCTCCATACTGCAGCTATGGTGGCTCCTCCAGGCCAGAGCAAGCCCCCATCCTGCAGGCTTTGTGTGTGGTGGAGATCAGCAGCTGCTCAGCAAAAGGAGCCTCAGATGCTCCCAGTTAAAGGGTTAAAGGCATCAAGCGATGAGTTCAAGTTCAAATGTATGACCTCACCACATGAATGAACTCATAAGACAGCACATGTTATTTTAGGACAAAATATTTGGAAGCCTTCAGCCTTGGTCTAATTCTGTTCACACTGATTTCAGTTCTGCTATTCTAAAGACTCTATGGTCATACTATTATTTAAGCAAACAGGAACCTGGCAGAAGTGGACATATTCTCTTATGCTGTGGCACCTTGATTTTTGAAAAATTAACTACATTGTTAAAATTAAATTGGTTCATAATTTAATAAAAACTATTTAGAGAATAAATTATTTTTCCTCTCTTTTCTCTAAGTCCTCTTTTCCTACAAACGCAGATACGATTTTTACTGAATTTGGAAAGTCATAAAGTCTTGCCAATTTATACAAACTTGAAACCAGCTTCAAAATACATCATAAGATTAATCAAGATACCAGACTTCACTCTAATAAGAGTCATGAACTTTTCAGCAGCAAAATCAGTACCTGAATTATCACAGAATCACAGAAGGGTTTGGGTTGGAAGGGACCATAAAGATCATTGAGTTCCTTGAGTTCCAACCCCCCTGCCATGGGCAGGGACACCTCCCACTAGCCCAGGTTGCTCAAAGCCTCATCCAGCCTGGCCTTGAACACCTCCAGGGATGGAGCATCCACAACGTCTCTGGGAAACCTGTTCCTGTGCCTCACCACCCTCACAGTAAAGAATTTCTTCCCAATATCTAATCTAAATCTACCCTCTTTCACCTTAAAACCATTACCCCTTGTCCTATCACTACACTCCCTGATAAAGAGTGCCTCCTCTTCTCTCCTGTAGCCCCCTTCAGGTACTGGAAGGCTGCTATAAGGTCTCCTTGGAGCCTCCTCTTTTCCAGGCTGAACAACCCCAATTCTCTCAGCCTGTCGTCATATGGGAGGTGCTCCAGCCCTCTGATTATTTTCGTGGCCCTCCTCTGGACTCACTCCAACAGGTCCGTGTCTTTCCTGTGCTCAAATTAGTATCTGATCACTCCACATCAATTGTAAAAATAAACTGAAGAAAAAGACAGCACATCAGGTATAAATAGCCTCGAGTTCAACAAAACCTTTGTGGACAACAATAAAGTATTAAGTGGAAAGTAAAGTAAATTACGGTAATTAGATTTAGACTGCTACTTAAAGAAAGTTGTGACTCAACACTAATAACTAATTTTACCTTCCTTGATTAGTGAAAGCTGATTAGAATTAAGTATGTTATCTGCTGGCCCTGACACGAATATTGTCTTACAAAAAATGCTTTATTAGTTTTGCTGCAGCTACAATTTTCTCTTTAGCAGGTATGCTCACCAACACTGTAAGTATTCCACTGCTCATATATTATTAAGCTCTCCTATACTGTGCAAAACTCTTGCATGGAATTCAGGAGCTTTTATCACTGTTCAATATGGACTGAGAAACCATGGGTTTAGGATCTATGTTCTCAGAGATAAGAGAGATGTAACTATGAAGTGAACTCACATTTCTCACAGTCCCAGTCAATAATGCAACACAAAAGCAAAAAATACATGAAAGTTGAAACTTTAATAGGCTTCTATTGATACTAAGATGTAGGCAAATATGGTATTGGTGAAATTATCTAGCCACAATTCCCATTTAATTTCACTTATGTGACAAATTTTTTGATTTCTCAGACTGAAACATGAATAAAGATTAGACATAGCAGAAAGATAAAGAAAATAGTTGAATATTTAGAGCAGTGCAGGTGGGGTTGGCAAGATGTCTACTCTCTAATGGATCTTGAGAAATGCCTGGCATCTCACAGTGGCCAGATAGCAACTCACCATCAACAACATGCAATGAAGTGCGTCACAAATGGTCTCATTAACTGAATATGCATTATAAAGTACCTGGCGAAAGAACTGCAACATGACCTGAAACATTTATTTGAATACTGTGATTTGTCAAGTAGTGCCATTCTGGAATGGATAAAAGTTTGATGGGTACTATTATTTCAAGAGAAGAGGGGCAGACTTTCCCCCTCTAAGAAATTTTAAATGAAACCTCATCATAACTGAAAAGTGAAAAATCTTTTCTGTATCCTGCTATATCACAAGGGTGGATAAAAAAATACCTATTTTCATATACACGTCATAAATTTAGCAAAAATCTAGTAACTTAGCATTTGTCCTTGCTTGTTTGGCCAGAGTTAGCAGAGAAAAGAATGACTTGAAATAGCTTAAAAACTGAGATTTTATGTTCTTGAAGGAAGTAGTCTTCTTATGACTGAATTCCTCAGTTATGCATATGTATTTGCACTATATGGTGACTGGCGGCACATTGTTTCTTCAGATAAACATCCTCAGGAATTCTCTACCATTAATGAAGAGTTAGTATTAGCAGCCTCTGCCTTGTTCGTGCAGCACACACCAGAAAAAAAAGTAGTCCTCTATTTGTTCATTTATAGTTAACAACTTATTTACAGAGACCCTAGCAGTAGCATAAAATAATAAAATTAATCTCAGCTCTTGGCATAAGTGGGCGCAATTCCATTCTCTTCAACAGAGTATCCTACCTAACTACGGCTGTTCATGGTCTCTAAAAGAATTTGACAGAGTTGCTCTGGTATCTCTTCTTAAAGTAGCACAGAATTTCTCAAGGACAAACCTACTAACTTTGCTGTAAAGCTGACGCATAAAGAAATTTCCCTGGGCAGGGAGTGCCTGCCAGAGAAACACAGCTGCAGCCACAGATGTTGCTTTGCAAAAGGGATCACAGAAGATCCAGAGCCATTTATATTTACTTTGGAGGAAGCTCGATGACAAAGGGGAGGTACATCAGGGGATGCACTGGGGGTGTAAATTCCCGTACCGGCATGTCCTAATATGGGTCCTCTCACCTCACCAACAAATGTTTATGTCCCTTCCAAAAAATATGATGAAAGTAATTGTTGCAATATTGTTCCTTTTCCCTCTGTGTGTTCCTCTTTTTCACACATCCTCATGTTAAGTTTCAGTGAATTTAGACCCAGTTCACAACTTGTGTGTTCACACTTACGCCTCTGCTGTTCTTTGTACAGCTGTGAGGTTTGTAGTTGTCATTCAGGTGAGCACAGAGCATATTGCAGAACCATTTTGGAAAAGGAGAAATTCAGCTGTTTCAGCATGCTTTACTATGTTTTACCTACGGCTGTGTATGGCTTATTATGTACAGTTGCTTTATTGAGTGTTCTATGGGATTACACAGGTGATCTTGATCCAAACCGAGTCTCTTGACAATGTGTATGGACTATGTCAGTTTTATTATTTGGGGTTTATTGTGATGTAAATGAGAGCAGAGACAGGCCTTGGCTCCCATCTACAAACATCAGAGCCCTTTACATTTATGCCTCTTCTACGAATTATTTTAAAGTCATAGAGCAGGACTGTCCCCATAGGTTGCTTTCCCCTCAGGCACTGATTCTAAAATCAATGACTGAGTTTACAGGAGAAAAAGACCTTTGTAATCTTTTCAGATATCAAATGGGCAACCTCTGTTAGAGCATGTTTTATTTTCACAAACTAAGGCACAACAACCTTGAAGGGCATGTGAGCCCCCATAAACCCTACACACTGGTTCCATGTTAGTGGAACTGAGTGAAGTGAAACTTGCAGGTTTGCTGAAGCTCAAATAAAACTTATTTTCTTGTACCAATTTATCGGAGTACCTGAAAACTTCACCTATTCAAAGCCTGTCTCCTCTGCCATCTGCTGGAGCCCTACAATATAATCCCTGAGGTACCATTCAATAAAATTTGAAAATCTACCACAAGGTAGCATAAAGTACACATATATTAAGATAATCACGATGAATACTGTACCCTTACCAGGTTGATACAACACAGCAAGCAAGCTTTAATCTTGGATATAGTAGTTAGGTCAGCATCCCATATCAGACAAATACTGTTCCAGGCCCTTCAAATAAATGAGCAATGAAGTAAAAGCAAGTGGTCCAAACTGTAGTTTTTCTCACAACCGATAGCCAGTTTCTCCAATGCAGTTCATAAAGTTACCTGAGATGTACGCACTTGTAATAGAGTGTTACATTATCTTCGTCTGTGTTTTTAAAACAAGTGTCAAAAAACAAGTGTCAGAGTATGAAAGGTACATAGTACCCATATGCCCTGCAGACTTCTGCAAAAGAGTCTGTACACACTGGTGTAATGTGAAAATGCATTTTGAGCCATGCATTTCAGGATCATTTTTATAGGTTGCAGTAAACCACAACAGACCTCTCCTTTACCGAACGTGCCAAGTGTCACTCCTGGTGCCCAGCCAGGCTCACTGCTGAACGGTCACTGGCAGGACTAGAAAAGGCAAAAATGGACCAAACTTCTGTATGGATAACTTGACCTCCTCAGTTTCAGCCCTCCAGACCTCCCAGACCAAAGTTATATGAAGGAAGCCAAGATGAGGGGAAGCGATTCTTTGTCCGCAGCTGAGACTACTACTTCCATGACAACGCGAGAGAAGCTTCCTAATGCTGTTGGTCTCATCTGAGAAATGGGATGTCAGAGTTTTTTTTTCCTGAAACATTTCAAAAATGATCCCATATCAACAAAGAGTGGCTTCAGCCCCTTCATCTCCCAATGACTTTACCTGACACTGACTACATCTCCAATTAAACCACGAGTTTCTACCTTTTAGAATAGGAACAGAGCAAGCAAAGAAGCTACCATTCAAGTTGTCCAATGGTTTCATTATATTATCCTGTACTTGGCTCCTTATAATTGCAAAATACCTTATTAATTTCCTTAACTTGGATGTTTGCCTCCCACCATTTTGAAGGAGCAAAGTTGCAGGTAAAACCATGGAGCCAGCTAAGACAGCTCTTTTGGAGAGGAAATCTGGGCAGAGGGAAAAAATTGTTTTGCTCATGCAAAATTCCTGTCACTAACATCTCCAGTATCTTAGAATCCACACTCCCACAGTCTTAGAAATAGGGATCAAAATTTGACAGAGAAGATATTCCTTGACCAGAGAAGTGTCTTTCACTGTTCCCACCTAATAAATCTTTAGTTGAATTATGGATCTGAGGAGCACTATTTAAATACTGAGCAAGAAAAAGCATTTTCTGGGGACTAATACGAAAATTCTTTTGTTGATCATATACTAAGGCAGACCTGCTTTAAGAAGGGTATTAGCCCAGAAGACCTCTAGAGGTCCCTTCCAATGTATATTTTTTATACTAAGGTATTAGCCCAGAAGACCTCTAGAGGTCTAGAGCTCTAGAGGTCCCTTCCAATGTATATTTTTCACTGTTTCTGTTATCTGAAAAAGGCCAATCTAGCCCACAGCTGACTGAGACTCTCCTTGAGCTTACTGTTTGGCAATGCCAGAAATTTCTGCCAGAAATGTAACCAGACCATGAGAATGTCTACTGGATACTGGCTGTCAGCTGGTGGAGTTGAGCATGGGTAAACTAATGTAAGTCAAGGAGTTTGACCCTGGCAGGGTCTAGGCAGTCTAAAGCCAGTGCATTGTGCCAGACAGTAGGTTTTTTTGCTAAATTCAACATTACATGTGCTCAGCTTGGAGACTGTCACCTGCATGGCTACTTCCTTGCGTTTTTACAAGGTTAGGAAGTTTTGTGTGAATGAGGAAAGAAATTGCCAGAAAGAAAAGTGCTCCCTCTTGATTACAGAAGCTGAACACTGTCTGAGACCTGAATTCTCTCCTTGCCCTGGCATACAGTTCCTGCATGCCCATGGGCAGCTGAAGTGACTGACCAGTGATTCCTGATGTCTCCAGGAAGATGAGAGCTATGGGTCAGCACCCTGCAGCCTTCACGTGAGACATTCTCCCTTTGTGTGAAAGGCCAAAGACATGTTCACACTGCTCATTTGGCGCAAGCCTATGAACAGGGCTTGGTAAGCCTCTCCCACACTGTTTATGTTCAGCAACTGGCTGACAAGCAGACTGAGAATTCCCTCTCTAGACGGCAAAGGAAACCAAATTAGCTGCTCATTCCCTTTCCACTGGCATGACACTGAGTGGAGTGAAAATCTAATGTGATGTGCAATAGTCTCCAGCTAAGAGGTGATAATCAACAGCCCAGCTCTCCTCCCTGTTGCCAGCTGTCCCTCAGGTGGTGGCACCACCAGTGCCTCACCTCCAACTCAACACAGCGAGGATGCTTACCCTTAGAAGAAATTATAGATGGTTTAAACTAGCTGTTTGCACAACCATTAACACACAGCAAGAAGGAAGTAACTAGCAGCACTGCTTTTGAGCTGTTAATTGTCATAGTTTGCCTTGGGTTTATTATCTATGTTGATTGCAGGAAGGGAGATCATGTTTCCCCAGGAAAGCTGCCACTCCATTATGTAAAACTTCACCCTTTTCCTATGGCAGTGCTTTGAAAGAACAACAGTTTCTCCTCGGATGTGTGAAGGACGGAGCCTGTACATGAGATGGCAATGTGCACTTGTAGCCCAGAAAGCCAACCATATCTTGGGCTGCATCAAAAGAAGTGTGACCAGCAGGTCAAGGGAGATGATCTTCCCCCTCTACTCTGCTCTCGTGAGACCCCACCTGGAGTACTGCATCCAGCTGTGGAGTCTTCAGCACAGGAAAGACATGGACCTGTTGGAGTGAGTCCAGAGGAGGGCCACGAAAATAATCAGAGGGCTGGAGCACCTCCCATATGACAACAGGCTGAGAGAGTTGGGGTTGTTCAGCCTGGAAAAGGGGAGGCTCCAAGGAGACCTTATAGCAGCCTTACAAGGGGGCTACAGGAGAGATGGGGAGGTACTCTTTATCAGGGAGTGTACTGATAGGACAAGGGGTAGTGGTTTTACGATGACAGAGGGTAGATTTAGATTTGATATTCGGAAGATGTTTTTCCTGTGAGGGTGGTGAGGCATAGGAACAGGTTTCCCAGAGAAGTTATGGATGCTCCATCCCTGGAGGGGTTCAAGGCCAGGCTGGATGAGGCTTTGAGCAACCTGGTCTAGTGGAAGGTGTCCCTGCCCATGGCAGGGGGGGTGGGACTCAAGGAACTCAATGATCTTTAAGGTCCCTTCCAACCCACGCCATTCTATGATTCTATGATCTAACTCAGTGCTATGGCACCCAGTAGATGGACACAGGCTCTTGAATCCCTAAGTAAGGTGCTAACACAGCAGAGAGGAAGAGGATTTCACACATGCTTCTGTCCTCGGGATTTCTTACTGGGTAGCTGGGAGTAGCTCATCACAGAACTCCCTGTTCTCCAGGAACCCACACTGAGACTCTTGCCTCTTCCCAGGATGGCAGAGCCCGTGTGCCCAGGATGCTGCTGTAGCAGCCCAAGAATTAGAAAGTGCAGTAATCAGCTTTAGCTGCATGGGACCTTTCTGGGATACGGCATTTATGCCAAATTTATTCCAAGTGGCATGTGTGTTTTCACTGCTTTGTAACTGAAGTATTTGGTCTGATTGGCCTGTGGTTCAGTGTTGACTTAATGATGAGTTATAACTGTATCTGAAGTTGAATTGATCTCACCCAATATACAGCTATCATATTAATAAGTACTTTGAGAAACTGAATTTTTGAAGTTGGGTAGCTATATTGCTATTTTAAATAACTTCTGAGGATATGTTTAAACACCAGAATGCTCTGCAAGTCAGAGATATCCTGTCTTAATATAGCACAACCACAGTGCTTCACTCAGGCTAATTTGGGAAGCACAATGCAGAACATCTTATTATGCAGCTTCTGGTAGACTACCTCACTCAACCAGGACTAGCTGAAGTAACTTAGCAGAGCAGTGCCCTGAGTTTGAGTTGTCTAGTTATAAAATCTAAATAACGCCATCTCACCTTTTAAGGACATTATGAGAAAAAATTAATCTGCAAAACACTTAGACAAAATAATCAATAACCACTATCAAAAATCCTGCAGGACACAAAATTCCATATCCAGTGCAGGGTTGGAGGCTAGGTGGTAAATAAAGTTACAGCATTACTGAAAAGAGAAAGAATAAGACGTCTTTACAAAGCAACCTATACAGCTGGACCATCTATGAAGTATTACCAAACAAGTCAGATTTTGTAGGGGAAAAAAAAAGTCACGGCAATGAAAGCAAAATGGCTATGCATAAGAGGAAGGGAGGAAAGTTAGGGGTATATGGACAATTTAATTGTTGTTTAACTCTACTCTTTTAGCATTCCGCTATTTTATCTCTCTTTCTCTCTCTCTTATACCAGTTTCACATGGGTATCTCACACACGCTCTTTAAATAGAGAAATATATGTAATATGTTTTCTAATTAAGAATATTTCTTTCCAACTGACCAGAAAATAGAAGGTGTCTGTCTTTCCTCACATTTTATAGTGCACTTTTTTTTTAAATTGATGTTGATACACCAAGTTTCTAAAATGAAACAAACAAACACAAAAATTCCTATTTTCTTTTCTGGGATATTATAGTCCTATTTATATACAGGAGTAGTTCTCTATTCTCTATGACATGACATCTGGTTCTGCAATGGTCAAACAAAGATAGTTATTTATAGACTCGGGAAGCACAAACGTCCCTCCCACCTCCCCCAGTGTAAGGGTCACAGAGGCCTCACCTCGTACTAGATTTAACATGACAGGTGATAACATAGAAGTAAAAATAGCTTGTCAGTATTCCCTTCAAAGACAGAAGTTTAAGCATAGGGATGATCTGTTCTTAATTACAGAAGATTTAAATACACCACAATACAAATGCATTCCCAAGTATGCTCCAACAGATACATGTATAGGTCCATACGTACATACGTACACACACATTACTTACGAAAGAGTATTTTGGTCAGAAACCCACATGAAGTTGAGGCTAACATCAGCTTAAATTAAAATCAGCTCAGTAAACCTGATACTGGATTTCCAGTACTAAACGAAGGTTTACAGGGCTTTAATTAGGATGTAAAGGCTCCGTTGCCAGTGGAACAGATCCTCAGTAAACCCCTCTGCTAGTCCATCATCCCCAGCCCAGCATGCGTCATTAGGCGCCCCTGTCTATTTTAGCCTTATTAATGTGTTTAGGCATACACACCCGTGAATTAGCACAAACCGGTTCAAGGTTTCAGTATGAGGCAGACAGTCATTTCCAGCACATCAGCTTTACCTCTCACCTTCCAGAAAACTAAATACCACAAACCAACCCTGTTAGCTTCCCAAGTAAACTGCTCTAGATATATAGCAGGTTTCATAATAACATACTGCATTTCAACAAGTTTATACAGCAAACAGGAAGGGTTTTTTAGACAACATCCATAGACCAAACTCAACCACTCTGGTTTTGAATTACAAGACAGACCTACTCTCAGGACTGGGGGTACCTCAATCTTGCAAACATAAAGAAGTTAAAAAAATATTTACTTTTGAAGTATCCTGTACTCTTGCTCCTGTAATTCTATAGGGAAGAAAAGATAAACCTAGACAGTGGAATCCTTTAAAGAACTGATGTTTTTTAATCAGTTTTCTCCCTTAATGGTCTTCTAAACAGGCATTATTAAGTTTTATTATTGCTTTAGTTACCTCTGCTGTTAACCAGAGAACCTCATTTTGACAATATCCTAAATCAGAAAATGTTTCATCACCAAAAATTGTTATTTTTATGTTTTTATGCGAGGTGGGTCCTGATGGGATGCACCCACGGGT
>NW_010135446.1:0-1286 GCF_000699245.1 Pterocles gutturalis
CCGCGCTCCCCCCATACCCTGGGGGCTGGTGGTGGTCCCCCATCCCATGACGACGCAGTTGGTGCCGGTGGCCGGGGGACGCGTGGGCAGGGTCACCGGCTGGACGTAGCAGTTGGGGGTGAAGGGGGGCTCCACGCGCAGCAGCATGACGTCATCGGCGTAGACGCTGTCACCCTCCGAGGAGTTAAAGCCACTGTGGACCACAATGTCCACGGCCACCGCGAACTGCTCGTGTCCCGAGAGCGCTGCCAGGTTGTGCGCCCCTGCCAGGACCTGGATGTGGCTGGGGACATGGGGACACTTCTGGGGACATGGGGACATGGCTGGGGACACTGCTGGGGACATGGCTGGGGACATGGGGACACAGATGGAGACATGGGGACATGGCTGGGGACACTGCTGGGGACATGGCTGGGGACATGGGGACACAGATGGAGACATGGGGACATGGCTGGGGACACAGGGACATGGGGACATGGCTGGGGACATGTGAGGGACATGGGGATGTAGTCATGGTGGGATGGTGACGAGAAGTATGGGGACACTGGGGACACTGGAGGTCATGGCTGTGGACATGGGGGACACATGAGGGACGTGGCTGGGGACGTGGGGGACATGGTCATGGTGGGATGGTGACGAGATGGATGGGGACACTGGAGGTCACGGCTGGGGACATGGGGACGTGGGGGGACACGTGAGGGACATGGCTGGGGACCTGGGGGACATGGTCATGGAGAGACGTGGTCATGGTGGGATGGGGGACACTGGAGGTCATGGCTGGGGACATGTCTGGGGACATGGGGGACACATAAGGGACGTGGCATCAGGGGCTTGGGGACATGGGGGACGTGGTTGGACACATGTGAGGGACATGGGGGACCTGGTCATGGCGGGATGGTGACGGGATGGATGGGGACATTGGGGACACTGGGGACATGGCTGGGGACATGGGCTCTGGTATCCCATCCCAGTGCTCCCAGTGCCACTTCCAGTGTCTCCCAGTGACCCCTGGTGCCTCCCAGTGCCTCCCAGTCCCAGTCCCCCAAATGCCTTCCCAATCCCTCCCAGTCCCCTCCCAGTGCCCCCAGTGCCACTCCCAGTGCCACTCCCAGTGCCCCCAATTCCCCTCCCAGTGCCTCCCAGTGCCCCCAATTCCCCTTTCATGGCCCCAGTGACCCCTCTCAGTGCCTCCCAGTGCTCCCAGTACCCCTCCCATGGCCCCCAATTCCCTCCCAGTGCCTCCCAGTACCCCAAATTCCCCACCCACGCCCCTAGTGCCCCTTACC
>NW_010135447.1:0-48566 GCF_000699245.1 Pterocles gutturalis
CTTCTTTTCTCCAGCCAGTTCACCATCCAGCTCACTACCCGATCAACCTGAATGATTTTTTTATGTTGTACTTGTTGCTGTGTTTGCAGGGGAGACCTGTTGCATAAAGAATCTGTTAATTTGACAAATGACAAGCGCCTACTGAAGCTGGCATAGTCAGCATTTTGTAATGGTCTGGATTCAAACTGGGGAGTTTTAAAGATTAATTCACAGCATGTTGTATGATTTCTGGAACACAACATAAACCTGGCTTACAAATTCACAGTACTATCATAAGGCCACTTCAATGTTCTGTCAGTGGCTGGTGTTTGAGGTTTTAACACATTTCCTCTCTGCAAGGAAGAGTTGAAGTCCTCGTTGGTCAATGTTTTGGGAAAGGAGCAACCAGTGACCCCAAATCCCCATGTACTCTCATTGAACACTAGTCCTGGAACGAAAGTGGTGACCAAGACTTTACAAAGTAAAAGCATAGTTATTCCAGTTGTTTGTCACTCAGGGGTGTATCTGCCTCTGTTTGCTGCTCAAAACAAAGTGAAAACTCCCGTACTTGCTGTCTTGTCTATTCAGAACACTGCAGACCCAAAAATCGATATCCACTGAGTGTCCACATCAGGATGTGTAAGGGATCTTAACACTATAGGAAATATGTCAGAGTCTGGGCAATGAAGTGATCCAATGACTGTCAGGCCAAATGCTGTTACAACACTTCCAAGAGAGAAGCTGTTGCATTATTGTCACTTTCTTCACTATGATTCTCTCAGATGTTTGGTGGATGGTTGCTTAGGAAACAGGATCAGGCAGGTGCTGAGAATTAGATTTAGAATGAGGTGAACATGCTCAATGTCTTCCAGGGTCAGATCATTAAAAATCAATGTACACAGTGACAAATTATGAACAGCAAGAGTTTACATGGGATAATCACATCATGGTGCCTGAAATACTGCCATTAAATCCTCCATGTAAGAAAATGTATATAATATCACAACATTCTCACAGGCATGTGGAGGCATTTTAAAACTGGAAAATTTGGTACTGAACCTCCCATTCAGTCTCCACTCCAATGGACATCAGAGTTGGTTTACTTTATTCTATCAATCTCAGCAGTTTGGCAATTCAGAAGGGAATTTGAGAGCTCATAAAATCTCCCTATTTTGTGTCAAGAACACAAGTCATAAGAACAGGATGGACATCAAGGGGTACAGTAACAGTGTTAGCTGCACGTTAGCTGCCACATGTCATCAAACAACTGCAATTATGGTTTTTAGTAACTATTAACTAATAGACATGGATGTCAATGAAAAGTGGTAACCATGTTTCCTTCAACATGATAAAGAAACCCATACGACTTTTATGCGTTAAGATTTTCCTGGGAAGTCACAGAATGAATTAATTTATGATGCACCTGTGAACACCAGACCTCATGATTCAGTTTCATCAGAAATTATTCCAGGAACCTGAGAAGCCTCTGTGATTATTTTAATAACTAAACTACAATAGCATTGAAAAGAATTGTAATTATGATAATAATACTAATATTTACAAATATACAAATGAGCAATGCACAGTGATACTGCTCACCACTCAGTGACCAAGGCTCAGCCCACTCCCGCCTAATGACCCCAGAACAGGGGGATTCCCGAAACCGCACTCCCAGAATGGAGATAAGAGCCAGAGTGTCCCAGACCAAGAGATGACTGAGGGAAGGAGATGACCCTGGGAGAGGGACCACCCAGAGAGAGCTGACCTGAAAAGAGACCTGACCCAGAACAAGAGCAAGAGCTTCTGGAGAGCCCTCACCTATATACTGGGCATGATGTGCATGATGTGAGGTTGGACAACTAAGAACACTAAATATAAGTATTCACTAGCATCATGTCAATAACCTTTTATTTTAAAACTTTAAATGTTAAACCTTTTAATTACTTCAGCTACATTAATCAAGTACATCAGCTGCACACTTTGTCTTTATATGTTTTACTTTTATATGTTTACAAAACAGAATGAGCCATTGTAATATATAATGGCATTCAGCATATGTGTATTTGTGGTGGGTTAACCTTGGCTGGACGCCAGGTGCCCACCAGGCCCCTCTGTCACTCCCCCTTCAGCAAAATAAAGGGGGAGAATAAGATGAAAAACTCGTGGGCCAAGATAAAAGCAGTTTAGTTAAAACAAAGACCAGAGCCATGGACAGAAACAAAAGGTAAACAAAGATGTTATTCTCTACTTCCCCTCAGCAAGTGATGTCCAGCCACTTCCCGGGAAAGCAGAGCTTCAGTGTGTGCAGCAGCTGCTCCTGGAGACAAACACAGTAACAAATTCCCCTCTCCTCATCCCTACAGACCAGCACCTTATCTGCCAGAGCTGCCCCAAAGAACCAATCCTCTGCCTCCATCAGAGAAAAAGGGAGCCCCAGGCTTATGCCATGCAGCACACTCTGGTTCTTCCTGCATGACCGGGGGAAGACAAGAGAAAGTGGGATGGTGAACCCACCTTTAAATTGGAAGCCTGTGTACGTGAATCAAGCAAGTTTGTAGGAAAGAAGATAAGGGTTAAACACCAAAATAATTTAAGTGAATAATTTTTTTTTCTTTTTTTTTTTAAAACCCCATAAAATTAGTGACAAAGCCAAAGCAGTTGCCTTTTTTTTTTTTTTTTCCTAATCTAGAATAAAATGTTAATATTTTTCCTGTCTTCCACCTGCGTTCCCTGCCAAGGTAAACTAGGTAACTAGCTAACTAACTAAACTTGAGGAGATTGAAGTCTTCAAAATTTTCACTATATAAGCAATATCACTTTTAATAAATCTGTTCTATGACTCTGGTCAAATGTTCTAATCAACTGAAGAAGTATCAATAGTCTTGTTGTGCTTGTTTTATCTTTCTGATTAGTTCAGCTTTTTTCATGCACTGAAGTTACCATCTGCAGGAAACTGATTATCACCTCAGTGCTCTACTGTTGTCACCTTCTCTCATACTATATACTCAGTATCCTAATACAATTTTCTTGTAATGGAGACTGGCTCTCACTACTGAAGCATCTGAAGATATGCCTCTGCTAACCAGAACTTGAATTTTTAATGTTTCTGTAACTGTAAATGTGAAGTTCTAAAGATGATTTTGTTTAATATTTGTGCTCCAAGTGCCCTGGTTTGCATGTGGGAGAAATTTATTTCTGCATTTCTCTTCTCTGTATTTGCAATCTGGTGTATTTTTCAGTTTCTCGATGGAATACATAGACCATACAGAAAGTTATTTTTTTTCCCTCATGAACGTATTAAAACATATGGAGGTATCTGGCTCCAATAAACAAACAAAAACCACATATTATTTTCAGAATGTCAACACACATCAAGAATGTTTTGAATTGTTTGAATTTGGATTAAGACAAAGAGTAAATGTAAAATACAGTAGTTTTGGGATGACTCAATCAATGAACACTTTTTATGACTCTTTCATTATAATCCACCTAGATGCATGGTAAGCAAGTTCTAATATAAAACATTCAATTACTGTGAACAAGTCAATAACCTGATGACCAGTAATATCAACATCCCAGGAAAGAATTAACTGAATATTGCTATTACTCTGAACAAAACAAAGTGATATCAAGGGCAAAGCTACTTTGACAAAAGAAATACTCACATATTCAAACCACATCTTTCTGACTAAATGTCTTGAACTGGCTAGACAAGTAATCTAGGTTATAAAAGATTTTAAATCTTCTTGTGAAGTGATTAAAAGTACCTGTCTGCTTCTTAACTTTAGCAATTATTTTTATCTAGGCTTTTTCTCCCAGAATAGAAATGCTTAAACCTGAGTTTAGGTCTACAATCTTTAAAAATTAAAACCAAACAAACAAAAATCCTGTAAACAAGAAATCAGTCATCTGTACTTATGAACACTTTCCTTGACCACAGCAGCTAACTAGTTGTGATGCTTGTATAAATCATGTAGCTGATATCCAGGGGAAAAAAACCAACCAAACAAACCCCACAGTAGTGTTAGAAACACAAGAAAAAAAGAAAAAAAAAAATCCCCACTGGTACACATATATTCAAAACTGGCATTTATGCTTTAAGTTTGAAAGTCACTTTTATTTCTCTCTGACTATTCTTTCCTGAATTAGAAATAGAAACATTCATGAGTGCTTTCAGCCCAAATTTGTCATATAATGTCAGCAGATCCTGCTTATCAGTAGTAATACAGATAAAATCACTTAAGCTTCCTGGTAAATTAAAATTTGTGATATTGGATTTTTGTCCCTAATTTCCCTTGCATTGTCAATTCTAGAAATCCATCTGCCATATTGACTCTCTCCATGATACTATGCTTTTTTTCCCAACAGTCACACTCAATTGAAATATTAGTTTCTATTATAATTTTGTGCACTGATCTGTTGAGAAATTTTAACTCCTCCCTACTAGGTTTGATAGCAATAAGCCATTAAGTTTGATATTGATGATTAATTGGGCAATTATTTTTTGATATGTGGTTTACTATGGATACTCTTTGCCAAAATAGGGTACTAAAAGTTAGACAGTCCAGTCCTTATGAAGGTACTGGAATAAACATCCTCAATGACAAAAGTCAGATTTTACTGACTTGCCACTTCTGAAAGTCAAGTCTCATATTCTGCAGGCCCATTCTTAGACAATTGTAAAGTATCAAATACCTTTTCTAAATCATCAAAAGTTGGAACTAATTGCTCATGTCAATGTAACACTGACAGTAAAGACATTAATATATTTTAAAGGTGCCTTGAGGAAAAGAACTACAGAAGCCTAGCCTAAGGTTAAGAACACATCTTAATCCTTCAAGTACTCCAACTGTGTAACGCTGATGTATACTTTTGTTTATTGCTTAGTGAATTTTTTTGCCCTCTTCTTGACACAAAATTCAAGGATGTCCCTTTGGTCCATGAATTACATAATGATATGTGAGAACAAGACATATCCATTTTCTTATGGAGGCAAAATATACCCTAGAAATGAGAAAGAGATAACTTTCCCTTCCCAGATCTCATTTTTAATTCTTGCCCTCTTGAAATATGTGTGTATCTGACTCAATATGTTATCTGAGATCAGGATTGTTCTTTATAAAAGTTTCTCAATAGCTTCTCCTTACTGTGCTCTGGTTTACACTGCAGTGCATCTCTGGGATGGAATTAAACCAGAAGATGAGCCTTTAGTCTGTAAATTCAGTTTACAGATAGTGCAAAGCAACATGCCCCTCATCCCCAAAGTGTGTATGGTACAGATGTTAGGTCCTCAGCATCATTTCATACCTAGTGGGCTATATTGTGCAGAAATAGACTCGAACAACTTTCAGTCTGCTTCAGTTATGTGGCCACAAATGTCTGGCAAGCACTAAAACAAAAACTAACCAACATAACCAATAATAAACCAACAGTAGTGAAGCAAGCCAATGTATCACTATCACTGACAGTTTTTTTCTCACCAGGGTTCATCACGAAACCGACTACCATCCCAACAGAAGGGGGAAATGGCTTTACTGTTTTACCCACATTTGTTTCTGAGGCAGGCTGTCATGAATGTAAAATTTCAGTGTTTCAGAATTCAAATCTTTTATGCTTTAAGAGGAACAGTCTTCTGAGAAGGCTTAATGGACATGGGTGTGAGAATAGAAATGATCTTTTAGTAATTACAAGTTTGTGTAGCAGCAGTGAAATAAAGAAGTCAAAACTACTTTAAGTTACTGTGTTTCTAGAAGTATAAGTAGTGTCCC
Organism: Pterocles gutturalis; assembly: GCF_000699245.1. Taxonomy (NCBI): domain Eukaryota; kingdom Metazoa; phylum Chordata; class Aves; order Pterocliformes; family Pteroclidae; genus Pterocles; species Pterocles gutturalis. The sequence goes on from NW_010135447.1 coordinate 5,748, forward strand.
TGCCTAATAAACTGTTTTAAAAACTTGTCAAGAAATTTTTTAGGTAATATTTTAGGACTGCAGCAGTAGACCCATACATGAATTATTGAAAGGACATTTGGTAACCATTGTGTCTGAAGCAAAACCTGAGACCTGTTCTTGACTTTGATGGGCCACAGCCAAGTTAGACAACCCCTGTTTGAATTGCACGTAGAAGGAGGAATAAGCAGAAGGTGAGAGAATGGACACTTCACAAACAGCAATACTGTTAAGGTCAGGTGTAATACATTGGTTTTGTCACTTTAATTGCTAGGTGAAAATTACGAAAGTTATGGCAACTGGGGAATTTTTTTAAGCCTTCAGTAGTGAAGGAGAGCTCATCGTCTTCTAAAATGTCCTTTGGTAGCCATAGATAAGTATAGAGACTTCATTTACAAAAAAAATCTCTGCTCTTTCAAGTGGTTTCCAGGTCACTCATTTTATTCAGTCTGTCTCTAGCTGGAGGATAAATATTGTGTGAGTCCTGAACAGAAACAGTTGCAGGAAATGCAAATCACATGCTCAGTGTTTTCTTTTTCATTTAAAGGTAATTTTTCAGAATAAGATTTACATGAAAACTGACACAATCTCCTTAAAAAGCTGAATTGGAAGATATGTACAAAACTGGTAAGAGATGTTGATTTGAAAACTCTTCTGTTGAAATCTTATGAGAAAAAGCTGACAAAGCATATCAGCACTACACATCATTACAGAATGCAGTAGGACTTCTCAGCACTCAGCAGAGAGCTTCAATCTTTTCTACAAAGTTCTATTAATTTATAGCAATGGATAAATCAGAAAAAAGGGTTTACACTGGATCAGACCTGCATCCAGTTCAGCCCCACGCTAACACTGGTATTAGCAGAACATCAAAATGTAGAGACAGATAATAAAAAGTGTATTTAATGAAATTAAAATGGAATTTCCCTGTAGTTCTTATTAATGTAAAACATCAGTTTGTTTATTCCATTTCAAATTTCGAGCTCAGTCGAACACCTTTTACTAATGCAACAAACACTTTGACACAGTTGTTTTTGAGAAGGCTTATATATCAGTTTGAAAACTGTCATGAAATTTATTGTTGCTAATAGATACTTTTATTGTTAAAGGTTTTGTAAAATATGAACATTACTTTTCCCATATACTACTTACACAGAGTCTAGCTCTGTAGTTTTTACTTGACAAAAAATTTCTTTAAGCAATACCATTCACTCAGAATACATAGGATAGCACCTGCCAAATAAGATCACAGCTGAAGAAATATGGATGTCATAAAGCCTGAAAACAGAACAGAAAACAAGACATGTTAAGCCCACAGTGAATCAATCCATTTTACTTAACTGATGGCATTTTGTATAATGAGTGCACGTATCAGTTATGCAGTACAAAAAGTTTCATTACTAGGGGAGATAGAAAAAGCAAGTAATGCACATTTATGTATTTGTGCATTTAAAATTTCAACAAGATGCCAGATTAATCTTTCACCTTTTTGAGCAATCTGATACTTCACTAATAAAAAAACATGCAATATCCAAATGAGTAGGACATGTGAAGTGGTGAGTCATGTATGTGTATCATAACATTTCTCTTTCTGAAAGTACTAAAAACTTCTTTCATATTTAAAACTACAGTTAGATAGTCATAAAGAAAAGAAAAATTAGATACAGGCTATCTTTCAATGTTTTTTATAGAAGAGAGTTTTTGGAAGCAAGAACAAAGGCAAGGATTTTTCTCTGTGTGCCTGTCTGTAGTAGTCTAGCACCATTATAGTCATTAAGCTTCTGTCCACACTTTTGAACTAAACTTTTCCAGTGGAGCAGTGAGGTGGAAAATGATCATGGCCACAGTCACAAAGTAAAGTGGAGCTTTGGGGAGCAGAGAGTGCTACCCAATATTTTTGACTGTCTTCAAATTTATGTTAACTCCACAATCCTTCTCATGGAACCACTCTTTTCCAGCCATGATTCCTACAGCTAAAGAATCCCCGCTTGACGATGTAGTCACTGCGTAGCCTTGCCTTGATGGCAATGGGTTGTGTCTGTCATCTGCTTCTATTTGTTTACTGGAAGACTTAATTTCATCCAATATTCTGCCATATAAATCTGGGAAAATTTCTCCAAATGCATTTTAAAAGGATAAAGGAAGCCAAAGAGTCTGAATAAATGCAGCTAATCCAACTTAAAACAGCACAATATTGAAAAAATACAGACAGTAACACAGTAAGATTTGTGTCTGTAGTGAGATAATAAATACAAATTTAACACCTGAATTCAGCAAATTATTTAAGCATATGAGAGAAGTGAATTCAGGTTGGTACTATTACTTCTGTGTTGTTATGCATGACTGCATGAATGTTACACTGGAGAAGTTGAATCAAACCAGTGAACCCAGCCATCTTTCAAACCTAAAATTCCATAAGTAGGTCTATGATTCCCTGCTGGAGCTCTTAATACAGAGTAGTCTTTGAAGAATTGCTCACTTTTAAATTGCTATGGTTAATAGGAAGAATTGAGAGCAATTTTACATCAAGAATATCTAGTTTTCCAGGTTACAATTTTTTACTTTTTTTTTTTTTTTTTTTTTTTTACACTTGAGAGTCAGTGCATCTGGCAACTCATTTAGGTAAAGGACAGTTATTAATCACCTTCCTTTATTTCAGTTATGATTTATGAAGTTTTTCACACTTGTGAGGTTTCAAAAGTATTTAAAGCTTGTATCTCCCTCCTGCTAATTTAAAGTCTATTACAAATAGCTTTCTTGTGGAAACAGCCACCTGTGTTCATTTAGCAGCTCATGGCCACTCCAAAATTCATTACTCTGCTGGTGAGTTTTTGTTTGCTTTCTTCTGGAAAAAGCCACCATTAGATGCTTTTCAGTTACTGTGCCCTTCAACTCAATAACGTTGGTTTGATATGAATCTCTTCTCTTAGAAGTTAATCATGTGCTTAATAGGAGAACATCAGCCATTTCTCACTGTGTTGAAACTGAGAGAACTCAAGAAGTAAATGATAAATTCAGAGCTCAAAAGTGCTCTATTTACAGCAATATTAAAAAGGTGTGAGGGTGGAGGGTTTCATAATGACCCAGTTTATGATCCTTTACCTTTCTAATATTTCATCTGTCCTTCAGTTTTAAAGTCTTGGACTCTTTGAAGAGTGCAATAAATAATGATTAAATAAATAAATGGGTATATTTCTCAATTAAATGCATCCCGAAGATATACATGTAAGAGTTCCATGGAAATAACAAGGAATAGTTAACATTTCAGTTGGCTGACTGATTTTGTAGGATAACCTTTTGTCAGCAGATCCAATCTAGACCAAAAACCAGTTGTGACAAATTTTCAAAGAAATGGATCTGAAAGATAAGATGTTATCATACTGTAGTGAAGTTAGCAATGTTATTCTGACCCATTTTCAAATCAAAGTGAAGATAACAAGACACAGGGCTTCTGATATCTAAATATTTAACTCCTACTCATACAAGAATTAATTTCATGTTCTTCTCAGCTGGTCAGAATATAAATTGACTTTTTCCATAGGTACCAGAGAGTTTTAAGCAAAAACATTCACCTAGATAACATTTTATACCCCTCTTCTCAGGAAAGAGAAGGAAATTTATACATAAAAGGAATATGGCAGTGCAGAGCCATATAATGCAATTTTTTCTCTATATGAAGTCTGATGGAAACTAGTACAAGCTAAGGCAAACTCGGAAGAATACATGAGTTTTCTTCAGATAAAGCTAAAAATTCAGACCATGTATTTAACATAAAATAAGTTACCTGATGCTCCTGAGTTTCCCAGAGATGAGATTATGCACATTAATTTCCAAGCAGTCACACATCCAGCTGTCAAAAGGGCAAGGGAAGATGCTCTACCTCAAATTGCTGTCCTCAGCCAACTGCTTAACTGAATAGGGAACATGTATTCAAATTCAGTTGAAAGTTGTCCTTTCTGCAGCTGGTGAATGAGGTGGGTAGGGGACTGGGCATGTCCTGCTCAGAAAAAAAAAATCCATCATTTAATTCATTATTTTTTCTGCTATTTTGAAATCATGTATACACTATTTGTGTGAAGTTGTACATAAAGTTACTCCAGTTAAAAATTTTAAGCCTAGGTCAAATCCATAGTATGCAACTAAATCAATGTTCATTGTGTTCCTTGTAATTTAACCGTCAACAGAATTTGAAAAATATGTCTCTTTAACAATGTATATTTAATAACATGGTCCACTAACCATAATAAAGTTCAGCTTAAATGTTCCATACCTTCTTCTGTGGCTGATATTAAATTATTCCAGGTTCAGCTGTAAGTAAAATGCTGCAGCATTAACCACATATATACGATGTGCTATTTTAAAGAAGAATTATTGTCTTAGCTGATAAACGTATGAAAATGATATGAATTTTCTCATTAATTTCTACTGAGAAAACACAAGCTGGGAAGAATAAAGATGAGTCTGAAAAGGAAATGAGTTACTACAGGAAACAAGATTGGACAACAAGTTGCTGAGTTAAACAAAATAATGTCAGACTCACCTGTACATAATGAGAACTTCTACATTTCGAAGGGCAAAAATCTGTATTTTTGGTATAACTATGATGTATTTTTTTTTACTTAGAAATACTTGAATGCTCCTTTTGACTGAGTAGACCATGTACAAGTGCTTCTTTTATGTAGTTTAGTGGCTTATAATTTTACTGTTCATACACTTGAAATTAAGCATATATATCACTACCTCCAAGATGAAAGCTTATATGTTATACGGAAGGTTATAATCAGCAGTGTTAACATGAAGAATTTATGATCAAAAGTATTCTTTGACTATTCAGTCTGTAATAATATGCAGTTTTAATTTAAAAAATAGACAATGACTTTGAAACAGACACAGTGAGTAAAAGTTAATGGTCGTCCCTGTTTCTATCTATGTTTGCCTGAAAGCACATTTTAAATATTGATTTAGGCACCAGGCTAAGAAAATGTATACTCTAATGAGCATAAAGGGGCTCTGGCAAACAAGGTACTACATCCAAAAAACTTGATTGTTCTAATATTTATTCGATTTTTTGTGAGAATCATCCTCTGGTATTATGTTTAACCTTCTGTCCTTTGCAAAACAGGTAAAATATCATGCTACTTATTTATCTTTCCCTCCTGAGGAAATAGCATGATGAAAATCTAAGTGGCTGATCAGCATAACCAACTCCAGTCTCACAATCCTTCCCTGCTGCACAGTGCATTCGATGCAGCTTCCTTATCAGCTGATCTTTTTTTTGAAAGAGAAACAAATTTCTTAATTAAGCTGTATGATTTCTGTCCCGATTTTCACCTCAGTAAGTCAATAGGGTCAGCTTGACAGGATAACAAAGTGTGCTTAGATGTCAGGAATGTTAAAACAAAATAGGAAATGTACGGCTTGTTTAAGAAAGTGGGTGGTTAGGCTTAACTTACCTTGGAGTCTTACAACCCACTTGAAGTAGTTATATTTTCATCAATTACTTAAGGAAACTTTAAAGTTTTCAGACACTGCTCTGCTGCTGACTTTTTGTCTTCTTTCCTCCTTCAACTGCCTGTTGATATCGATTGCCACTTAGAATTAACTGAAGAGGGGACATACTAAGGTTAATACTATATTTAGACTAAACTCCTGCTGTGGTTTTTTCAGGACTGTCCTGAAATGTCCATTGACCCAGAACTGTGATCAGCAAAAACTGTAATTTTCCTCCTTTACACATTAGGACAGCTTAAAGTAATGCATTTTTTTATTTTTTTTTTTTTTTCTGTGATTTCTTAGCTACTGCTTACTTACTAAGTCACATTACAGCTGGGTGGATTATTTGACCACCTTATCCCTAATTCTGTGTTGGTTAATCTAGTAGGTGCTGACATTTGACTGAAATACAACTTTGCAAGGAGATGGAAAATCAGATTTATTGGCATGGAGGATGAAAGGAAAAATTTAGGAAAATTAGAGATTTTGGTTATCAAGGCAAATTATAACTACATTAAAAGTACTGTCTGATTTTAGAGCACAATTCTTCCTTTGGTCATAAACTTTGTTACTATAACCGTTAGTAACCTGCTTTAGTTGACCTTAAATTCTAGTGCAATATACATATGAACTGCACCATAGTACCGAAGGAGAGGAAAATAAATGAGTTCACTTTTCTTTTTCAAAGATATTATTTTTCTAATACATTGCTATTTACAAAAGTTCACACTAGTCACCAAAACCAGCCCTATTGTTAGCACTAGTGAAGCAAGTAGATATGATACGCATGCATACTTCTGGAGATGTGTATCAGAGGTGTAGGCAGTGGCCACTGATGTCCGGCTGTAATCACATCACAAGACAAAGGAGCCCCATTTAACAGTGTGGGATAGATGAGTCATGGATGAGACAGTAAACACATACGTTAAGTATCATGGTGACACGTATGTTTTCATCTGCATTCATCAAGGTCACTTAAACTAAAATGTAGCATTTTGGTACGTGTTTGAGCCAAAAAATAAATTGCCAGTTAAATGTTTAAGAGAGAGATAGCTGGAGATTTTTGGCATGTCAGGGAGAGCTGATAAGCAAAAAAAGTGGTGGTGGTGGGATTCACAATAATTACAAAAGTACAAAAGTAATGATTTCAGCTATACTGTAACTCACAGACCTCACGGATAAAATGTTAATTAATTTTACATTTTTGACATGGTAAATCAGGAGTAATGTCAGGTGCCATCTGGCCTATTTTAAGAGATTATCAAAATTTTCAAAGCTTGGAAAAGCTGCCCTTCTCCCATAATTAGAGAGAAATCACGCATTATAGTGAACAATTGAAGGGGATAAAGATCATAAATTTGTCTTTTATTTTTTCACATTGAAACCTGTTATATCCCACTAGTCATGAAAATATTATGACTTGAAATGTTTTAACTGAGCCGTGATGAGTAGTCCACAGAGTAACTGGAAATTAAGGTTCATGGCTTTTCTAAAGAAATAATTTGGTATTTTTTTTCTCGTCATGGCTGTCATAAAATAGTCTTTCACATCTCCATTAGCTTTGCTAACAAGTAGGACTTTTCCAGGTGACATTAATATTACAAAGTCAAATTTAAAGTTCAGGCACTGTGTGGATTTTACTGTTTGAGATTCACAAACCAAATCTTCTGGTAATTTGCATCTGACTATAAAACCATGACACCAATAACTCGTATGCATGTCTTAAATTGTAGGCTGTAAAAGTGCATTCCTATTATAAACATCTTTCAAGAACCCTTACGCTGTTTTTTGTACGTCACACTGTAAAAGTTACCGTTAACTACTACTGCTTTGTTAAATGTAGGGCAACCGATCTATACTGGAACACCAAAGGTGTCTTGACATTCTGACATCACTGGGTTTTTACTATGTTTTTAAAGAGCTCTGGAACAGCCATAAACATGATATTGTGCACATTGTGTTCATACAGATTGATGTTGAGTTTCTGAAGATGGTGTTTCAGATTTCTACTTTTAAAAATGCGTAGGTCACATAATTACAAGTCGCTACAATAGGACCTTCACTGCTTGTGCTTACCTCAAATATAGTCTCCAAAACCACAAAATGGGACACTTTTTTTTTTTTTTTTTTTTCCTGCTCTCCTGCCTCTACATTCCTTTAGGAGTTTTATCCAAAAGGAGGTTTATTCATTCACTTCTTTGGTCATCCACTGGGTGCACTTCACTATTGGAGATCAGTTCCTGTCTAAATTTACTCATTTTTGACCACAGAAAGTCTTTGGATCAGAGAACTGCCAATTTACTCTTTCATTCAGCACTTATCCTGATATATTCTGTTGACCCTTCCGTAACTAGGGATGCAGTATCCATTTCCTTCGTATATGTACATATTCATATGGTTATTTTTATTCAATACACACCAGGATAAATAGTACACAGTCACAAGGCTGTTTCATGAGTAAGGAACACTAACTATACTTTCACTGAAGTTTCTGAAGAGATTTCAATGTTTTTGCTTTTTTTTAGTTTTAATATTTTCTTAATTTTTACTGTATGTCAGTCTTCTTCTAATTCCATTCTGAGATCAGAAATCATTAATGAGTAATGTTTTCATCAGAATAAAAAGTCCTTTTGAAAAATATTTTGTATTTTTTATTTTATGAAATACATCTCTTGATTCAAAGTAGAATTTAATTTCAAAGTTTTGTTAAAATGTTTTTTATGGGCTTTTATTTTCAAAATATTTTCCTCCATAAAAGTTAATTACATTCAAAAGCAACTCATAAGTTACATACAGTTCACAAAGTATATTAAATGGTTGACTGAAAAGTAAAATCAATGCATTGAGAACTATTGTACAAATCAAATTATCTGTAAATCTGGTTAAAATAACAAATATCTCTTGCTGTTGTTGGTACTGCTATATTTTATTGGAGCTCAGAAGCTTCAGTCATTGACCTGACATATTTCCATCATAACTCTCTTATACTCTAAAGACTTGTGCTTTTTCTGTGCTCATCTGTAGCAAGTATTGTTGCTGAAATCCTTAAGGCTACTGATCATGCATTAGGTTAAGCAGATGGTACTGCTTTGTTTTGCTATTGCAATGTCTTGCAATGTCAAGATGGTACTGCTTTGTTTTGCTATTGCAATGTCTTATGGACCACACAAATTGTATTGTATTGCCTGTATTAGATGGTGGGCTTGACATACAAGAACAGTGTAATGATATATTGACAAGAACTCTGGAAAACAAACAGTTTTGTCAAGGCAACGTGACTCCTGTGAGGCTTATATCTTGCTCATTTCTTACACTGTGTTGCAGACAACAATAGCCAATTTATAGGCCCAGTCAGAAAGTTCTCTGTCACAGCAACCTCATCAGACACATGCCCAGAGCTGTTTGATTTCTGCTGAGATGCTCCAGGAAGGAAGATATGTGACACAGCTGTGAGTTTGTTTTTTACAGGTGACTTATTTCCAGGTGTGTGATGTGTTGATTTCACCTCTGTGAATGGAAAATATTATGTGGAAGGTGAAGGATTAGTGAGGTAAAGTTGAAAAGGATTGTGAGTGGGTCCATTGCTCCTGGACTTGATCTTCACCACTTGATGTAAGTGAAGTCAAAAGATGCAGAAATCTCAGCTCTGAGCTACTGATCCTCTATAACTTTATTCAGGCCCTAAATCCTATCTGGATGAAAATGATTTCTTCTCAGGTTTTCTAGGAGTCATAAATTATAAATGTTACTTTTGTGCTCTCTCTAGAATATTCTCAGACGCATATATTGCAGGGAATTTTATGTCTGGACTTGTGACTGGCCACTATCCGAAAAGGACTGTAGTGATCTTCACATACTTATGAGCTTTATCCAGAAATGTACATTGTAGAAACATTTATGCCAGTACAAACAAACACATGTTCATCATTGTCATGCCACTTTCATCTAAAAATGTTCCTTTCATAACACAAAATAATTAAGAGAAGTAGCTAAGGAAAGTCCAGTAAAATTCAGTGGCATTTATATACTACAAATGATAGTGTTTAATCAATGGTGATTGTACCATACAAAAGACTATATAAAACGTAATGGTCCAAATCCTCAGATTATAACTTGTCTGAGCTCCACTCAAGTTAATGCATAGAGAAAGTTTTACATCAGATGAAGATCTATCCCTGAGTTTTAAGTAGTTCAACAAAATCATTCTTTTTTTGGCTCAAATTTCTCTTCCGGGAAAGAGCTTATTAGGGCCTTATTTACCACAAGCCAAGTGCTACCGTTTCACTGACAACCAAGACAGTAAAATAAAAATAGGGCAATTTACTTTCTTAGTATCAAGACTTCTCAGTTGGTTTAGAAACATCTTTGTACAGAGGTGGCTCTTGACTTTGCTGTTTGGATAAACTGTCACAGGGCATCAAGGACAGATGAAGGAGAAGTTTTCTGAGATGAACTTGATTGTTTCTGTTCTGAGAAACAGCCTGAATGTCAAGAAGACTCTCAGCAGTTTGTAAGGGAGTGGATTAAAATCTCAAGAAAATAGATGAAGTGTCTGTCTCTCCAGACATTTAAAATGAAACAGAACTAAACACTTGAAATTGTACTTTGAGGAACAATTGTTCATTAGCAGGAACATTAAATAGAAGATGTAGATTTATTTCACCTTACCTTCTTTGATTCTCATGCTAACTTCTGTGGTCTTTTTTTCTGCAATAATGTACATTATTATAGTGCTGTTGGATATTTTTGCCCATTGAATGAGCTTCTGATACATTTACAATAAATGAAGAAGTGGCAGGAGTCTCCTTTGCCTCTAAATGTCTTCCTAAACATAATCTGCCTATCTCTTTCAATTTATTTCAAGGTTTCAATGCCAAAAGCATCAGCATGGTGAGTTGTAGCAAGGTCCACCTATTACTCTATCCTCCCTCTAGTACGAACATATACTTGATTTTGCAACAAAAAGGAACTTGACCATTGCTAATAATTAAAGTTTAACAGGGAAGCAGGGTATCTCCCCCATTGCCTTCAACCAGCCCATATAATAATGTGCTACTGTGCAAGTATTGTGTTATGATATGTTATGATATTGATCTGTACAGCCAGAGTGTGGTGCTCTAAGTTTTGGTTCCTAAACTGCCTCTGTATCTGGGGTCAGACTCACCCCTGGTCTTCACCAGAGAGTCGAGCTGAGCACTCATCATGCCATGGCTATGCCTGCACTTCTCCTCTCTTTATTTATGTCCGCGCTGTGAGCTCATAGGATATTTCTTATCATCCAGCATATGTCTCCCATGCATACTAACCAATTAAAACTAATTTCCTGGAAAGCTGGGTTAGAGCAGGTGTATTTGGAAGCAATGTATGGCAAAGCTGGTTTTTTTTCTTTCCCTGATACATTTTTTTTTTTTTTTACTATTTTTAGGGGAAGAAGGGAGTTGGATTTTGCAGGAAGTCATGACTTTTGTCTGCAAAAGCTTCCATCTGAATTTCGAGATAATGGAATAGTAGCAGTGTCTAAAAGCAGAACACAAGGAGAGGAAGAAGTGAGAGTGAGAGGGAAAATGATTTATTTATCCATTTCAGCCTACTTTCAACACATCTTAGGATACATTTTGAATGAGCCAAAAGAAGGGTCAATACTGCACTCTACGACATTTTAAACTAGAAGGTTAGGAATTTCCACAAGCACTGTCTGCTGCTGGATAGGTCAAAATACACAGAGAAAGTGTCAGCCATGCAATTAAAATATTGAAACAAAAAGTTTTACTGAATCTCATTTGTAAAAATTGCATTAAAGCATATCTTTACAAGACAACTGCTCCCCACAAGAATCATAAAAAGCGCTGGATAACTTTTATCCTCATAAGATTTAAGGCACAATGTAAGTACTCTGTTAAAAGTGCTAAGTAGTTTGTTTAACTAGAAAAGTTATTGAGGGAATTATGTAATGCAGACTCACAGGGAGTGTTTCTTTGATAAGAACACTGGATAGCAGGACTCATCTTGTTTGATTACATGCATGATTTACAGATGCATTTTGATGAACGTATGTTGTGTCTCTGCAACTTAATGTTTCTTGGGTATTCACTAGCTGTCAACACCTCTGAGATGTTGTTTGTAGTACATACTTTGCAGGTGACCTAAAACCTGTGTGATAACATAAAGAGCATGTGTCTTTGTAAGTGCCTCATGCTTGTCATTGGGAAAGCTGAGTTGTGTTGTTAATTTGCTTTTGCCAAATCATATTTGATGAAATAGAAGAGAACAAAAACAGGGAAGAAGGAACCCAACCAACATTTTATCAAAATTATTTTGAGCTTTCTTTGTGAAATAGTCAAGAGAGAGAGACCTCAAGGGTTTAAATGCATGTTTGAAAGGGAAACAGCATACACTTCCAGAATGTGTGACATTAGAAACAGTACATTGATATGAATGCTGAGTATGCCTCTCTGTATGATTTTGTTCTGGACTTACCTGTATCAATTAAAAAGTTACCACTGAATACTATTCAGAAAGGACTTCTGATAATAGTAAGCCTTATGGTAATGAGTGGACATATTTCATCCACTTGTCTGGTGATGTCTGAGATGACCCTGAGAGAGGGGCAACCCAGAGGGAAACAACCCGGAGCAAGAGAAAGAAGTTCTGGACTGATCCTCACCTATGTACGAGGCATGATGTGCAAGATATGGAATATACCATTGGCCAATTTGAGTCTCAATCCTAAACCTAAGGTTGAATCCTAGGCTAGTAATTGGGGCTGTGCTCCCTCCCAGCTTCTCCTGCACCTGCAGACACTGGCACAGCAGAGAAGCTGAAAAGTCCTTGACTGTCCTGGCAGCAACTATAAACATCAGTATGTTATCAGCCTTCTCCGCAGCAGAAATCCAGAACATAGCCTCTCACTAGCTACTGTGAAGAAAGTTAACTCTTTCTCAGCTGAAACCAGGACACCATGGAGATGTGGTTTGTGTGTCAAACTGTTTCTCATTCTCCCTAGAATGGACTTTGCTTTCTTTAGATGAACAATCATTGCAGTAATCTGTTCAGCTAAAAATTGTCTAGCAAATACAGTCTTGCTAGACAGGACAAACTGCATTGCGTTATTTCTTACCATATGGCTTATTCATAAAATGGCACATAAATATAAGGGAATATATTTGAAACCTAAAATCAGAGTGAATGTTCTTTGAAACAGCTATGCAGCTACTACTATTGTTCAGCAAAATAAAAGAAATTATTTAAATTAAATGAAAAAATGCAAGGACCTGGATATAAGAAATACCCATTCAAATTTTTAAAGTTCTATAAAATTACAGGAATCATCATCCAATATTAGAATAATTTAGATGAATTTAACAATAAGCAGTCTCTCTGGTTCTCTGGCTCTGACATACACATTAAATCCATAAATACGTGAAAGATTCATGTATTGTAGAGCCATAAGATAGCCATAAGTTCCCTGCAACAATAGTCTGCCTTTGAAGCTAATCCTCAAAAATAAGGAACATTTCTGATGTATAACATTACCTTCATGCAGGTTGTACATGGAAAATAAATCTGTGTTAGTATAGCACCAATTACATTGTAAATTAAATTAATTATTACTTAGGTAATGCTAGAATCAAAGTAGAGGCTGTCTTCATTTGTGTCCATTCTGCTTATGCACTGTAATCCCATTTTATTTTTGTTGTTTTCCCCCTTGTACGTAGCACAGGGTTTATGCAGAATGCACAATGCTTCCCTAATGAGCACTGCTGTGTAGCATTTGGCTTAACACTACTTCCACGGAGGCCAAACTGATTTTCCTCATGGATTTTTCTTTGGGGCTTATCATATTCACAGATGAGTGGTTCATAAACAGTAATGTCTGTGTTCTGACAACAGTATGATAAAAGGCTTTATTTTTATCTTTTTTAAACAGATGGGGACCGATAGGCACAGAGCTTATTGTCTAAAGAACTATTACTTTTAAGTTGTTTAGCTTGAAGCACTTGGGATTTATCTTGTCTGGCTCTAATATTGCATAGCATTCACATATTTCTGCAGAGTTCATATTGACTTCGTGTGCAGCTGTGAGGTTACAGCAGCTCTGCAACTCAGGCCACAGTCTTAAGTCAGACACTCAGAAAACAAGTAACATACAATTAGAGTGATCTTCACCAGCAGCCCTCAGTACGTGTTTACTTCTTCCTGCCGCAAATGAACTAGGGGTCCAGCAGCAAGACTCTTGTTCATTGCCCAATCATTCCTATATCGCATTTCATCCTTAGACCCGATCGCTGATCCATGGGTCTCAGTGGGAAGAGTTCCCCAAATACATAGTTTTAATGTATGAAAGGGGCCGAACTGAGTTTACAAATGTAGTAATGATTCTGGCTCTTCCCACATGTGATGAATAAAATGTCTGTTTAAGAATATTCTTTCAGTACAAATTTTGTGTGTGTATGCATGCATGTGGAAAATTTCCTCAGTTTTGGTTTCTGTTTTTTGTTGTTGTTGTTGTTGTTTGTTTTCTTTTTTTTTTTTTTTTGATAAACTGAATTATGCTGACAGCCATGTGAATCGTCAGCACTGTATAAGCTTTTGATCCACCACATAAATTTCTGTCACCTGAGGTAACAGAGTAGCTGATAAAGCAGCAGACTGTAATTCTCTCCAGGCCTTCATGAAAGAATGAAAATGTTGGAAAATAAAACAGAGAAAAGCAAGACTCTGAATTCTCTTCCTTGCTGTGGAGTGAAAAATACTGGGGACTGAACTTCAAACCCAGATCTTTCTTTGTTGTTCATGATCTTTTCTCTCTCCCCCAGTTTTTTCTCCTGGTCTCACTCTCCTCATTTCACTGGTTTCTGTCCTCTCCTTAGGTGCCTCATGATAGCTCCAGCTTCCTTAACCAGACACTCACACTGTTCTCCCACCAGCTTCTGCATCCTCATTGCACCATCTTTTTGCCTTTCCCCTTTTTCTATCTGGTTATCGAGTGCACCTCATAGCCTCATCTCATCTTCTCCCTGTCTCTTGAACAACTTTGGGTACTAGCACAAGCCCCTGACTTTAGTCAGTCACAGCAGCTCACGGCTTTGACATTTCCCTTTGCCCACCTTTGTACACCTGTTAAACAGTAATGCTGAGAGGTAGATTTAAGGGGATAGTTTCCCAAAAAACAGTTAATAGAGGGTGGGAGGGTAAACATTCAGAGGAGTCCCCTCACTCCTGGGGAAGCATAAAGCAGCGAGTGGATAAAGCCTACATTTACTACTGAAATCTGCAGTCTTGAGCAGCTGTTGGTCCTAGTTACAAATGTGCAGAGATACAACTGAAGGGAATGAAAGGGTTTCAACTAGCTCATGTTCACGTGTGAGCTTCGAGGGATCTAGCATGAAATTTAAGCAGTTTCTACTGAATGTGTGCAAGCTGCCTTTACCAAAGGCAAATCTGGAGCAGATTTTACACCAACATGTCAGAAGGAATGTCTGTAACTTGCAGAGGGTCTCCTACTGAATTTCCAGTCTTATCAGTGTATAATAAGGGGAGCCACATTAAAAAAATATCCCTAACATTTCAGTAAGGAATTAACAGTGTATTTTCCCTTGGTCTTGTTCTCTAAAATGACTAAAAATAATCATAAAAGACAGCAAAAAGAAGTCTAATAGATATAACCCATATAGAAAGCCTTACCTTGACACTTTAAATTTAAGTTGCAAGTGATGGGAAGATGGGTCTAAGAATGAAAAAGTTTGATCTGCTTTAATAATGAGAAATGTTTTCAATTCCATTGGATAACAGTAGTAATTTTTAATCAGATAAAATCGGCTATCAAGCTAATATAAATGGTAATCCTGAGACCACAAAGCCTGATATTATATACTTTTGGTTGCACAGTGCTGGGAACATGAAGACAATCAACTCTTATGTTGATGGAGAATCATCATTAAAATTCCATAAATTAGAATATAATTTGGGTCCAGTAAGAGATTTAACCAAGGTGTTTGAGACATCACAAGGCCTTCCATTATCAGGGTCTTTGACAGGCATTTAGTCTTTTACAATCCATTGTTTGTAGAGCTGGGGTGATGTTCATGCACGTATGAATGGGGTTTTTACAGGGAGGCGGTTCTAGAACATGTTCTAACTCACTTTATGGTTCCAGAGAGGGCTATAGATAACTTTATTGGTCTAGACCATGTTCTAGCTCACTTGTTGGTTCTAGATCAGGTTCTAGATCACTTTATGGTTCTAGATTGCTTTGTTGCTCTAGATTGGTTTCCAGGCTGGCTTAGGGCTCCATTGGGTTCTGAGGGGGGGAAGAGTTCAGGCAGTTGGTTTTGGCATCTCACAAGGATTTGCAATACTTGCTGATGATGAGAGCAGTCTCACTGTGTTTTTTCCCTTTTTTATTTTCTTTTTTTTGTTTTGCATGCTTTTTTAATTCTTTGTGGCTCTTTTGATTTGAAGGCCCATGGGATCATCCCATCAACTGCACCTCTCCCAAGTTTCTAGCACACTGACTCGCCCTGCCTCTGTGGACCTTCTTTTTGCTGGAGGCAAAATTGGAAACTGGACAAGCTCCTACTTGCTCATCTCCTTCGCAGCAACTGCTTGCCACTCTCCTGCTCCAGGGAGTCTTGCCAGGCTGCCCAAGAGGCTTGTCCAATTGGCTTTGCCACCCACTCGCACTCAGAAGCAGCACTTCAGACAGGGCAGGGGAGTTCATGCACCTCACAAAGGGCAACACTTCTAGAGGATGCTCCAGTACTTGCACTCACACCTGCAAATGCCAGGCTAACCCCAAAGCTGAAGAAGAAACAGAGGAATCGCCCCAGCAAGACTCCAATCTCTGGCGCCACATGCCTGTTCATGAAACAGAAGGATGGTGCAATGACCATTCCTGCCACTGGCAGAGCCCTTCCCCAGCCTCGCCTGAAGTACCAGGCAGGTTGGAAAGGAAGGAAGAGGAGATTGCCCAGTCTCCTTAGTGCTGCACTCCAGCCATAAGTTTGTGATCCCTACAGGTAGTTGGAGCATTGGCAGCAATTGCTGAGCCGACACTGCTGCTTTTGGACTGCGATGTCAAGGGTTGAATCTCCAGCAACACTCATCATTTTGTCATCCTCTTCTTTCCCTTGGACTCAGGGCTGGCTTGCCAGTGCAGACATAGAGGACTTAGAAATAGCGGTGTCCTCTCCATTTGCTTTGAAAAAGTTCATGAGTAGCCCTGCTCTGGCATGCCATATAGTACTCCGTGTGCACTATTTCTTAAGGCAAAGCAACGTATCTTGGTACAGTTGTATGTAAATTCGTATTGTGCTGTGATAACTACCAGGTGCAACTGCTGCTGGGATACACCCAGGAGCTATTTTTGGCTTCACCACTCTGCAGATCAAAGAGGAAACACCTATCGCATCAGGAGAGATGCTGGAGCTGAATAAAGCAGCCTGATCTGCTCCTTGTATAACAACCAGTGCATCTAAGACAAGGCGACAGGTGACAGCAGTAGGAGATTCTCTTCTGAGAGGGACGGAGGCATCTATTTGCCGACCTGATCTGCCCTCTAGAGACGTGTGCTGCTTACAAGGGGCTCATATCAGGGATATCACCAAGAGGCTACCAAGCCTTGTACAGCCCATTGGCTGTTATCCCCTGCTGTTGTTTCATGTGGGCACCAGTGACACAGCCAGGAGCAGTCTGAGGGGTATCAAGAAGGACTACAGATCCCTGGGAGCAGCAGTAAGGGACTATGGAGTACAAGTAGTTTTTTCATCAATCCTCCTGGTCAAAGGCAAGGGGTCTAAAAGGGCCAGCTGAATCTACCAAATTGACAAATGGTTACAGGAGTGGTGCCACAGCCAGGGGTTTGGTTACTTGGATCATGGGACATGCTTTGAGAAACCTCATCTACAGGGAGCTGACAGGGTCCATCTGTTGGAGAAGGGGAAGAGCATCTTTGGTCATAGGTTTGCCAACCTGGTGAAAAGGGCTTTAAACTAAAGTTGCTAGAAGAGGGGAACCTCAATCCATCCCAGTCACATCATTTTGAAGCCAGGGCCAGAAACAGATGCCCAGATCCTGGAGAAGAATCACAGATCAGCAGGAGAGCACCTGAAGGGCAACAGACAGGACTTCCTACCTGTAAGTCAGCTTCATCGTGGGCCCAACTGAAGTGTCTATATGCAAACGTGTGTGGCATGGGGAAGAAACAAGAGGAGTTAGAGATGCACATGCCTGCAGGGCTACATTGGCATCACAGAGACATGGTGGGATGTGTCCTATGACTGGAGTGTTGGAATGGAAGGATACAGGCTCTTTAGGAAGGACAGGCAGGGGAGACAAGGAGGGGGGTTGCCCTCTATGACAATGACCACCTGAAGTGCATGAAGCTCCACCTGAGGATGGATGAGGAGCCGACTGAGAGCCTATGGGTCAGGATAAAAGGAAGGGCAGGGACAGGAGACATTATAGGGGGGGTCTGCTAGAGGCCACCCAACCAGGAAGACCAAACAGATGAGGCCCTCTATGTACAGACAGGAGCAGCCTCATGTTCACAAGCCCTGGTCCTCACGAGGGACTTCAACCACCCTGATATCTGTTGGAGAGAACACAGCAGGGAATAAGCAATCCAGGAGGTTTCTGGAGTGTGTTGATGATTTCCTCCTCCAAGTGATAGAGGAACCAGTGAGGAGAGGTGCTATGCTTGATCTTGTTCTCACCAACAAGGAAGGGCTGGTGGGGAATGGGGAACTCAAGGGAAGCCTTGGATGTAGTGACCATGAAATGGTGGAATTCAAGATTTTTAGGACAGTGAGGAAACTGTGTAGCAAACTCACTACCCTGGACTTCAGAAGAACAAATCTCCTTTGTGATAAGCAAATATGGTAGTTCATTATGAGATCTGATCTCTCCTAGAGCATCTGTATGGGAAATAACAGCAATGCAGCATTCAGTAATTGTCCAAAGATTTTTAGTAAAGAAAGCAAACTTCCAGAAATAACACACAAAACTTTAACGGAAAGTTCATTCTAGGAGAAAATACCCTGTTGCTTACTTTTGGCCAACAAAACTGTTTTTATTGTCGGTGTGTATTAAAAATGGATGATTCTTCCTAGCCTCCTTCAAAACGTTTATCTGAAAAAGAGAAAAGTTTGAGAATATAGGTTAATAGTAGATAGCTATAAATGGAATACACACAACAATCTGTTAAATAAGGTGTCACTCTAGCTAACTGCATTTCAGAAAAAGATTTAACTCCACTAATTAAATTTCCAAGTGTAAAAGTTTTCAAAGCCAGTATAATGATAACAAAAGTTGTCCTGTTTACATTAGTAACAATAGGATCCAGAATACGATATGTTTCAGTTGATCTTTCTCTCTTACTTCAAAATGATACTCTATTGCTGATAAGAAACAATAATTTCATCTTTTAAAATGTATTTATTAGCTATATCAGGTCAATTGGGAGATACAAAATTATTCTAACAATAATAAAGCACCCCAATCTACCTTTCAAGAGGGAAGTATACTTGAGATTCTATCAAAACTGGCATTTTAAAAGCTTATAAGTTTGCTTTGCAAAAACTGCTCCATTTAAGTTACCAAATAAAAAGCTACAAATATATATACTCTGTCATCATTAGAGAAAGTCAATTATCAGTTGGACCAAAGGAGTTGTGAATTGAAGTAATTACATTTGAAGTTGTGTGACATTGCTGTCATTTCAGTGAGATCCTCCTACACTTCCCTGTGACTGATTTCTTCAGACAGTAAAAGTTGGATGAATGTATTGTTAAAATACTAAATTATTTTCTATCTACACTGCTCTCAGATGATTTTAGTGCTTTCTTGCAATAGATCATATTTTCAACCTTTCCATTATAAATGTCTATTGAAATTTACTTTAGATACATAAAAATAGCTAGCTGCACAACTTTTTCTGTTTTTCTTCTCTGAAAAGTGTAATAACTGAAGCATGAGCTCTTGATAAAAACAAATAATAACAAAAAGAACAAGAAAAGGTTTTAATATGTTTCTGCTCCATGAGATTTTTATTGAAAACAATACTGCTTGCCTGAAATTCACAGGACAGTGTTATGAAGAGAGGAAAAAAAAGGTGTGCTGCTTATCACACCGTCTCCAAACCAATCTCTAACAGATTAAAAGAAGTAGAAGACATCACTGACACCTTAAGAAAATGTTTCACACCCAAGTTGCCTGTTGAACATCCTATTTACTGATCCAGTGAGAAATCCACTGGGCACCCTTGGGTGACAGTAGCTATGCTCCTGGCCCCCCTGTGAGAAGGCAAGTTGGGCTCCCAGGTGTCTCAGTTGCCAACAATTTGATGCCTGGAAAAGAGCTGAAATTGCAGACGAAGCAGTCATTGATCTTTATCATCCACTTACAGATGTCTGGGAAATCAAAACTGACAACTCCTACTGTTTACAGGTGCATAATATAGTAAAATCCCCAAGAAGTTTTTCCCCAGCACTCAGCATATTCCTACAAACTTTTGCTGCTTGCTTGAAACAAGAGGCAGTAGCAAAGAACAGGTGGAAGGACACATTTGTAGCAAAGGTACTGCTGGACTCAAGATTCTTTTGGAATCAAGAAGAAAAAACCGTCAGAGCTTTTGGTCATTTTAGGCCAGTTTCTGCTTTCAGGTTCATTGATATAAAACTTCAGAAACTCAGATGACTTTGATGGTGTTAAATCAGATTTGCAGTTCTCT
This sequence comes from Pterocles gutturalis, assembly GCF_000699245.1. Classification (NCBI taxonomy): domain Eukaryota; kingdom Metazoa; phylum Chordata; class Aves; order Pterocliformes; family Pteroclidae; genus Pterocles; species Pterocles gutturalis. The sequence goes on from NW_010135447.1 coordinate 25,987, forward strand.
CCAATTAAAATGAACATAGAAATCACAGATCATAGGTGGGGTGAGTACCTCAAGGAATCATGATGACCATTTCCCCTCAAAATAAGGGGTTTGGTTTGGTTTGGTTGGTTTGGGTTGGTTTGAAAGCTGCAAGGACTGAAACTGAATATTTTTCCTTGGTATCCATTTCCAGTCATTCTGTGCCTTGTTGAATCTAATCTCAATCTCCCTTCCTCCATTTCACCTGGCTATTCTCTGTTCTTCCTACACATGACGAGAAAAAGAGTTTAATCTCTTATTTTTTATAACTGATTTATAAACATTTGCTGACTGATGTCTCCTGCCACAATGCTTTTGATGTTTCTTCATCAATCAGATTTTACAGACCTCTGCTATTTCCCGGTACTCATCTTTGGGCTCTCTACAGTTGATCCATATCTTCCTGAAATGTAGCATCCAAACCCAGAATGCTTTGGGAAGCAGTAGACACCAAGTCAGTCTGAAGAATTACTTCACGTCTTACAAATAAGACTGCTTTTACTACATGTTGCAAATATTTGTCTTCTCCTCTGTCAAAGTGTGACTCAGCTGACTTATGTGCAGCTTATGGTCTTTTTCTTTGAATGCTTATTTGAATAGCCATCCTCGATCCTCACTTTGAATCCTTATATGTTCAAGGTATTTTGGATTGCGTTCCCCATTTTCCAGCATGTAGCTCCAATTAAATCATTTTGAATTATTATCCTGAGCCTGTATAGCCCCCTCGATCTTGAGTAATTTGTAAGCTTATTAAGGTTATTCTGTATTTTTCATTCAGAAGTGAAAATTTGAATCTTACCAGACACTGAATGGATCATTGTGAAATAATATGCAATAGATTTCTTCTGTTTAACCTTATATTTTCTAATAATTGTAAAATGAAAATAAATGTATTTCTGAATAGTTCAAACAAGCAATGCAATTCATTAATCAAAGTAGTATTTGACAGAAAATTTGGTCTTTCCTTGTTATGTAACGTTTAGTCATATTTTAGGTATTGGGTCAAATTTCTCCCTGTTTTGCCAATCGAAGGGGATAGCACAAAGGACACAGGCACCAAATTTAAAAAAAGTAAACTTATTTGTATTTATGTTTAAAGTGATAAAATAATGAGGAAATAATACAGTGAAAGTAAAGCAAGATAAGGTAAAGCAACAACTTTAAGTAAGTTAACTACTATAGCAAGCAGAAAGTAAGGTAATGCACCTAATCATTACTACATAGAGTTCGCGATAGTGATTAAGAAAGATACATCACCAATTGCCCTATATTACCATCATCCAGATCCACAGACACCGGGGAGCCCATTTCCAGTGAAGGATTTGGAGAACTCATCCCGGCAATTGGGAAATCTCTATACAGTGCGTCCACCGTATAGAGGAGGCTTCCAAATTTCCCTGCAAACAGTCCCTGCTTTAATACAGTTAAACAAACAGCTTTTTATTTTAAGCTGCAAAAAACATCTGGTGTAGTTTTTTTTTCCTTGTTAACTTTTTCCCACACCTGGCCAGAACCTGAGAAAAGGTTGAGAAGAAGTAAAGGTATCTGGTTGTCTTTGATTATGCGTCTCTAAACAAAGCCCGTCACCGCCCTGCTACATTCTGTCACGTAGAGGTCTGTTTGAAGGTTTGAGATAGGTTTATCTCTTTTTGGCAAGTGGGGCTGTTGTTACACAACTATTATCTTACAGCCAGCGTTACAACAATGCTCTATAAGCGTTACAACAAAAGCTGTTATAAATTGGCATATATTCATAAGGTTATGTATTGCATATGTGATCAATATTATACATATTAGGTATATTGCTAGGTTGTGAGGTTCACCTAGAGGTCAGATTTGGTTCAGGGCCTCACTGCTCAGGCCCTAGAATTTCACTCCCTTACTGTGTAGTTCCACTACTGTGGTTACATCAGTAAGCTTACTGTATGTGAATCATAAAAAACAACAGGTTACCTCATGCCAAATGTATTTTCATAAATTACACATATTTTTTGTACTTTTATAATAACACTTTATCTTCATGTATTGCTTTTCTTCACTGGCTCAGCCACCACATAAAACAATTTAATCACATCTCTTTGCAGATGAGAAAGCTGGAGTACCCAAAAGATTTATTCCGGCTCATAGGTGGAACAAGGATATAAACCCTGTTTCCTGAAACGAAACCTCAGCCAGTGTCTGTGCATAATGAATATAGTAAGAATTTCTTCGTGTGCTTTTCCACAGTAATGTAATTTCTGTTGACAAAAAAGATTTAAAGATTTGTTAATTTGCCATTCGAAGTTTTCCCATTTTGACATTAACATTGAAAAAAAGCAAAACAAAACAATTCCCTCAACACTGCCCTTATTTTTTTTTTCCTATTTTGACTGAAATATTGTTAGCAGCACTTTTCAGAGTCCTTGGGAACCTCAAATATCCCAGTTAGTTTTTGGTACTACTCTGATTTGTGTAATTTGTACCTATATTTTTTTCTTTTGCACATTCCTTGATGACCATACACTTTGGTCATTAAAACAAGCCCCACATGCCAAGTAAGACTCTGTTATCTCTGTCTTCATCTCCTCTTCTTGCTTGTGCTAGAGACATATTTTACACTCGTGCTTCTGCTTACATTTTTACCTTCAGTATGAATATTCTGATGAACCGTATAACTCTAGTCATCCGTTCAATATTGCATTTCCAATGATGCCTTTCCTTATTGTTTTATGCTTTGAAAAGTTTGCATGCTATATATGTCATTGAGGCTATTTAGACTGAAAAAAAAAGAAGTGAAAATACTCAGCAGCATGGCATGTTGCACTGGTTGGACTGAATATGTTTTCTTTGTCTGGCATATAGTAGCATTGGCTGAAACAAAGGTGTGTTTCCATATTATCCTAAATGAAGGCAAGTCAGAATGGAAAAAGCAACCTTTTCCCCCTCAAGAGAGTTCCAGCACAGCTTGCTTCTTACTTCCTTCTGTACTTGAGCTGTTTCCCTGGAAGCCTGTCTTTATTGAAACATGACGCTAACATAGAAGTTTTCTCCTTTGGGCCTATGCATGAAAACAAAACTCTGTACTCTCAACCATGTTCTTGTGAACAGCACACTAACATTTTTGTTTTTGGTTTTGCTTAAGTCAGCCACATCGCTCTGGATATTATCACAGCCCTTTTGCCCTTTAAAATTAGACTGGAGAATGTTTCTTTCACATGCAAATCTGCAGTTGTAACTGTGAGGTGAAGGGAGGAAAGAATACAGCTTTTGTTCAAAATCAAACAATCAAGCTGAAACAACTGAATTGATTATCTCAGTTTTTCAAATAACAGGTTTCTCCTGGGTTTACTTATGTGGAAGGTTTGTGTAGGTACTGGGTTGTTGTAGAGAAATCAATGGATCTGCTGAAGGAGAAAGGAAATATATGATATGACTCATAAAATGCAAGTTGGGCATGTTCAATAGAAAAAATAGACTGGTCATTATGTTGAAATTGTACAAATGACATATAAACTACATATCCTGCTCTACTTATCAGAATAAATATGGATTTGATAAATTGGTTTGTACTGCAACTGAGGAAATTTTTATGCTACCTAAATTAAAAAGCATTCAGAAATAAATTTCCCTGAATCTCACACCAATATGAAACAAATACACTTTATCTTTTCTCCTGTCCACCCAGTTTCTGAGCAACCTGTTTGTAGAGTTGAACATCCTTTGTAAGTCCTACGTAAAGAGGTCCACCCCCAGAACTACAAAATTCTGAAGGCTTAAAGTTTAGTGCTATTTTATGTATAATCAATGAGTTTTAAAAGGGCAATTTTAATGTTGGACATTACACCTCAGAAGCCTATGGTGTAAACCTCTCAGTCTCTACCTGCACTCCAAGGCATTTCATTTAGAGTAGTTTTCTCTCAGTTAATTTACTTTTATAAGCAGAAAGAGGAGAGAAATACTCTTGGGTTCTGGAAGATATTTTGAAAACTAATTGATTTAGTATAAAATGATACCCTTATTCCACGGTGGTTTTCACTCTCTCTCTTACGTTCTCTTAAGCGCTTTGCTCCTCATACAAAACAAATGATTACAGAGCAGGATTCACTTTATTTAATTACAGTAGTAAGTTCCAAGAGATTCTGGGCACCATCTACAACCCCTGTGAAAGCAGCTAAGAAAACAGATGCTCACCATTTCTCAAAACTTGATGCTTTGATAGAATAAAAGACAAACCCAAATTGTCCAACTACTTTTAATGCATTACAAAAATAGGGCACATTTTAGTTTTCTCTCCTTTCTACATCCTTTGTTGGTGACAATACTTCTAGTGTCCTGTGCCTAGTGAGAGAATTTGAGTTTAGTTTATATATGAAGAGATTTTAAAGTACAATAACTGTTCTTTGCCTTTGGTATACCCTAGGCAAACTGCATCCTAGTTTTCTTATCATGTTTCTCCTTTGTTTTTGTTGGTCTCCAGAGTGGAAAGGTCTGGATTGCTAGCCAGACCTCCGGGCAACGCTCACTGTTCCTGAATGGGAATCTACCTCAGCAGACACCATCTCTTTCCCAGTTCCTGCTTTCATGCAATGAGTATGTACCAAGTATTTGTGAGTCCTTAATGTTCTTCTAAGCATCCTCAGTGCCAAGGTCTTTGATGTCCTGATCTGCAGTGCTGCCCAGTTGCAGGGCTGCCCATCTGGTGTCTGATAAGCCTGGACCAACCCCAGTGTGGCTCTTCCTGCTTCCTGAGCTGTTTTCTATCATCACATAATATAAAGCATATCTGCTGTTGGTGTCTGACATAAATGGCTACAAGGGAGTGAAGGTCTTGTCAAGAAATTGGATAGATATAGTATATTATGCTTAGTGCAAAGTTTTCATTAAGCCCAAATGACTTATGTCTAGATTATTTTTAATACCCACTGCATTTCTTTGTGGCTTACAGGTGTATATTATCCTGTAAACTGTAATTCTCAAGTTTTCATATGCATGCCCCTGAAACTTTTAAAGAATCTTTCCACCATCTGTAAAATGAAGAAAAGAACCATTTTTATCCAGCTGCCAGCAGCATTCCATTTTCTGGTGACAGATCTTTATCAGGAGGCTGAAATATCTTATGAATAAAGTACTGATCTGAAACTCTGAAAAATATATTCCGTTACCTGGCTCAGTCACAGACTTCCTCTGTGACCCTGAGCCTCATATTTACTCGTTCCCATCTCTACAAAACTGAAACAGTGCTTCCTTTCCCCCAACTGGTGTTAAAGAGATAATTATATATATATAAATTTACACATATTGAGAAAGCATGACAAAAGGGAAGAGAAGGAAAAAAGAGGAAGGAAGAAAGGAGGAGACCTGTTCGTGGCTCCAAAGGATGCTATTATGGAGTATTTCCTTATATGCGGAGGTAATTTTTGAACAAATTTGTTGCTTGCTCATTGTAGTGTACAGTTGTATCCTTTCCATGTAATATAGGACAAAGGATTAATAAGATCCCTCCTTTCTTCCTAATTGCTGAAAGAATTTCAAAGTAATCACCTGCTGCTTAAATACATAATCCCCACATCCATTCAAGTTGTTCAAGAATGGTTGCATGAGAGGCAAGCAGTTCTTTAGAAAGCATCAACTATACATAACAGTAGTCTTGAGTAGGTTCTATTTGCTCATAAACAAGGTAATAATGCCTTAGGTTATTACACTTATACTATAAAAATCTTGAGTTTTACCCTCAGAGTGGCTATTCTTCTGCAGGAAAAATCTTCAAGTGTATCTACATAACAGAGGAGGAGCTCCAAATTGGAATGATTGATGTCAAATTATTGTGTATGCTTATAGGCTGTGAATTTAATATTTGTAGTCTCAGGGAAATGGTGTGCCTTGTTGTGTAACACATACTTGAGCATTCATGGGCTTTCTTCCAGAAGCACGTCCTAGTACATGCAGCTAGTGAAAAGGCTGAACAAAAGGTCAAGATTTTGCTCTGCAAGTGTCCTCTAAATCTTGTAAAAGTTCATGCTTATTCCAGTGAGAAATGTGGGGGCATAAAGTACATCAAGCCATAAATATTCTAATACATTTTAGCCATCCTGACAGAATGCATTTTTTCAGACATTCCCCTAAGTACCTACAGTCAGATCACATTGGTTTATTTTTGTGTAAATTTTATATAGTTCTTCACAGAATAAGAATGAGCATTCATGCAAGGACTGTAATATCCCATTCTCTCTCAAACTGCAGAAATCCCAAGGCTACACCTTCTGGCAAAGCTCCAAACCAATGCCAAGCCATGTGCTGTTCCCAGTGTTTTACCTCTAGCATTTATGGTACAGACAATGCAGACAAGGACAGCTGGGACACTCAGGGGAATCCAAGAACATGAGTACAGATAGCAGTCTTCCCCTGTATGATGGTTATGTACTTCCAAAATGTTAAAAGTCACCACCTTTGCAATGTGAATACTTCTAGAAAGCATTTTCTACCTCAAAGGAAACAGAATGAAAGTTATTGTATTGCCTGCCTTATTAATTGGAGCTTCCACAAATCAGAAGATAGAAGTATGGGACGGCACAGACAGAAAGATGGGAAATGCAAAACTCCTGTTTTGGACTGCTACTTTTCCTTTTATTTTTATTACAGTATTTACAACTTATTTGGATGGGATAAATGGGTATTAAATCTGTGGGTGAACACATAGATTTCTACTTACAGTCAGGAGACTTTAAAAGAAAGGCAGTTTGCTCCTGCTGCTGTTGCCTCTTGCACTTTCAAGTGAATAGCTGCTGCTAGAATCAATGTCAATTACCCATCTCAAACATTTTTGCTGCTACTGTGAACAGCTTAGGAGGGATCTTAACAGTAAAAATGAGGGTATTCTATGGAGAAAGTGATTTGTAACAGACCAGAAGACTGTTTGGGTTTTGTTATTTGAATCACCTTGATTTTGGGCACTGGAACTTTGCACAGTGGTTGTAGTGATGGTTGGCAGGTGGATCCTGTCTTTGTCTGGAAGAATTTTAAAGGTTGATTTGTATCCCTGCTAGCTTGCAACTGCCAATTTTTATTTCTGTTTATCCTTTCTGAATTGCAAGGTTTGGAATTGTAAATCTTACAAAACACATACATTTTCACTGTCTGTGGTGTCCTCATGGATTAAAAGCACAAGGTGCAGTCACCTACTCATTCACCCTTGTGAACTGGCAAGTGCTGCACTGGGGTTGTGATCACTAACACTCTCCCAGTTCAGCGACAGAGTGGCAGGACCTGAGAAAGTAGCTCAGGAAGACACCCTACAAATCTAACATGTTTATCCTACTACTAACCTACAAAATTGCTACTAGTTTACAAGCTTTTGGGAGTTGATCACTGCCTGCCACTTTCTCTGAAATTCCTGTATGGTAAAATTGGGTCCCCTGATGGTTGTTTTCCTTTACTTAACTACTCTTTCCACCTCCTTATAAATAACCTTGGTCACTAGGGCTAATTTTTCCTTATCAAGCTAAACAGTTTGAGGTCTTGGATCTGAGTGCTAGCCCACAATTATCTCTTCTGTGAAATTATTAGCATTCTCCTTGGCACATTTGGCATGTGACAGTAAGTAGACTCGAATTCTAGTCCAATTTTGCTCAATATATTTGTCAATTATCTGGATGCAGGAGTTGAATGCACCATTATCAAGTTTGCTGATGATACCAAACTGGGAGGTGCTGTTGACTCTCCTAAGGGACAGGAGGCCTTGCAGAGAAATCTAGATCGATTGGAGCACTGGGCTATGATTAATGGGATGAAATTTAGCAAGTCGAAATGCTGGATTCTGCACCTAGGACAGACTAATGATGGACCCAAGTCTAAATTAGGAGAGGAGTGTCTGGAGAGCCGCCCTGCAGAAAGGTATCTGGAGGTGCTGGTTGACAACAAGCTCACTATGAGTCAGCAGCATGCCCTGGCACCCAAGATTTCAAACTGCATCCTGGGATGCATCAAACACAGCACAAAATGCCAGTCAAAAGAGATTATTATCTTGCTGTATTTAGTGTTGGTTCAACCTCACGTCGAGTACTGTGTGCAGTTCTGGTCCTCACAATTTAGGAGGGCTGTAAAGGTCCTTGAACACGTCCAGAGGAGGGCAACAAAGCTAGTGAGAGGGCTGGAAGGCACGTCCTGTGAGGAGAAGCTAAGGACTTTGTGCTTTGTCCTGAGGAGGGGAAGTGGAGAGGGAAGAACTGATCTCTTCTCACTGGTACCTGATGATAGGACACGGTGGAATGGTTCAAAGCTGCATGAGGGGACATTCAGATTTGGCACTAGGAAACACTTCTCAAACACTGGAACAAGCTTCCTAGAGAGGTAGTCAATGCCTCAAGCCTGTCCGTGTTTGAGAGGCATTTGGACAACAACCTTAACAATTTGCTGTACCTTTTGGTCAGCCCTGAAGTGGTCCAGCATTTGGACTAGATGGTCATTGTAGGTCCCCTACAACTGGAAGTATTCTATTCTATTCTATTCTGCTTTGCTCTGCTCTGCTCTGCTTTACGTTATTCGCTGTCTGGATACAGGATGCATAGGGTAACGACCAACACAACAGCCAGTTCTGACAGACTGCCTTTGCTAGGAAGAAAAGAGATTTCAACTCTATGAATGTGAGCTGTGACTTGACATATGGACCCAGACCCAGAGAAAGACTTGCCATGTAAACAGTACAGAAATGAATTGCAACAGCTATTGGTCCCATGTGTTCAATACACAAGAAAGCAAAATTTTAGCTGAGTATTGATTTATTGTCTAAGTTTAATCAATCAACTAAGGATAACAGGTAGGTTTTAATAATACACAAGATAGGGAGTTTTTCATGTCCTGAATATTGGTAAAGGGTGCATTACTTTACCTCCTAAAAATAGGGTGAAAAGTAAAACCAGTAAAAAATTACAGACAAATAAGTGCATGGGGGCTAATCAAATCATTTCAGTTATATAATAATAAAATATTTTATTTTTGATGTCTTGCTTTAATTTTTTGCTAAACATAGCTTCAAAATGAAGTCATTGTCCAGAATAAAGCTGATTTGCATGCTGATTTTCAGTTGAAACATTTTTCTAATTAATTTGAAGTCAAGAAATGAAAACATCTCTCATTGTAACCTATAAAAATATAAATTTTTACTACATGTTATTTTTTAAAGAGAATTGTTTGGCCTAAAACTTCCTAATCAGCTCTGCTAAAGCTCCTTGAATCAGCGGTACTGAAGACTCAGTTTCAGCCAGAGTCAAGACCAAATTAAGAGATTTGGTCAGAATGCTACAGCTTTTTAGCATTGGCTAGACTTAGACTTATTTTAAGATGTCTCTTTTCTCATGATTTCTGAACATTTCTGCTTGTAAACTCAGTCAGATTCAGAGGCAAGGTACTGCAATGTTTCAAAATGTTCAAGGATTACTTTTTTTTTTTTTTGATATCTAACTTCTTTCATCTATGTACAATATAAATCTTCTGTGCACTGCTTTATAGTTAGTGTATTTGATCCAATAAAAGCATCTACCTCAGGGAGTTAACAACTCATTTTGGTGTCCCATACTGTAACTTGAGACATGCTTTTTTCCCAAGGAACTCTGACAGAATGGACAATATGTGTAGAGGTCAGGGATGTCCCGAGCTGGAACAGGAGGATTTTTTGCATGAAGAGCCTTATAGGGGTTAAAATATAAATGTGGCATAAAGAAAACAACATGGAAGAGAAATCTACACAATGACAGCACCTAGTGAATTGACTTTTGAAAACAGTTGTGGCAAAACACTGCTTTGAATTGCAATATATAATCTTTCAGTGATACAAATTTTGTCACTTAGTTTAAATCACTCCTCAAGCTTTCAGAATATCTCTTAAATAGAGTCGGCCCTTATTCCCTGTGCATGCCTAAGCATGTTAAAAACTTCAAATGGAAAGAAATTATTGTACTGAGCAAGGAAAAAATGAAGACAATAAATTACCTGGAGATCTCTGGGGTCCTGTAAAGTTAGAATCAATATGTGCTGCCAGTACAACTTCTTTGCCTCTTCCAACTTCTCAGAAGATATATTAGCATCTTAGATGACATGGCATATTGTTCACCCAAGGTCTCAGCTGTTTCTAGTAATTTGTATCAGGAGACATAGTAACAATATATGGAATGCATTTCCAGTAAGATACACGCAACCTCTAACAATATTAACAATAGTTATAGAAGATGTATGTTGTGTTCCCCACATGCCCAACTGAATATGTTTTCAATACATCAGTAGAACAAATAACTACCATAGAACTGCTTAGAAGCTAAGAAGTGAATGCAAGGACTTATATGTAGCTCCAGATTATGAAGAAAATTAACTATTTTGTAACTGCACATTTATTCATAAAGTGAGAAGGAAAATTATCAGCTCCAACTTCAGTGATGATGCAGAGCTTATATAGCCATTTATATCTCAACATATAGAAGAATGAATACTAAATTAAATGCTTGCACTGATTTTTTTTTTTTTTTTTTTTTATTTTAAGCCAACACTGGAGTTTGTGTTACAGATGCTGTAGAGATTTTCCAGTCATTTCATTTGAGCTGCTTTGGAGGGTGTTCTGGTATTCCGTAATTCTAACACATGCAATCCACGATTCTGTGGTACAGCTCTGGTGAAATCAGATCTTTGATTCCTTTAGACAAATAACCCTTGTCAGTCCTCTTGGATTTGCACACCCTTAAAGTTCCTGCAGGAGGGGTACGTTTTTCCAATTCTTCAAAACACAAATCTAAGTTACTGAAACCAGATATGCTTTTCTTTGCTAGTTTCTAGGGATCAGATGAAGTAAGCAGTCACAGTTATTCCATGGACTTGTGGATGTACAGTTAAAATGTATTTTTGCAGAGTGAAAACAGGGATGAGAGAGACCATATAGTTGTTGTTTCTCTGTACCAATGCTGTTAGGCTGTCTGACATAATGGCTTTCAGTTATGTCAGATTTCCATCCCCAGAAACAGCCGCATTTTTGTTGTCCATATGATAGATAACATAATATTTATTTAAGTTTATTTTGTGGTTACCGTACTTTTGGTAAAGTGATTGTGGCTGGAGAGCAGGAAGGAGTAGTGCTGGAAGGCCCTGGAGATGGAATCCACGCACACACGGCATGTTTTTCTGCCTCTTACACTAGGGGTAAAGTGGCATCCTTTGGAGAGGGGATGAAATTAGTCATGTTCCCTCAGGGAAGCCACGTGCTGAGCTAGGAGTAATATTTGAAGAGAAGTGGGCCAAGCAGAGAAAAGCAGTGGGGAGTCAATTGCATGAGCAAAGTGGCTGCTGAGAGGAACAAGGGACAGACAAACAGCTCTCTGAGGGGGTGGAAAGAAGGAGTGTTTTCTAGGGGCACCGAAAAGACTGCATTATGCTTGCTGCAGCTAAGGAAACCTACTTTGGATAGATTGAGAATAAGACCAGGGGAGAAGAGATGACTTTCACTGACATAGTCAATATAGGAGACATTTCTTTTCAACCTGTCTAATCCAACAGATCTTCTATTATAAAACTGAGTTATTCTAGTTTCTGCTGAAAAGAAGTGGATTAAAGCATGTGGTTGATGTGTTCTGGACCTTCCCAATCCACCTCAAAGCTAACTTAGAGTCTAATGACAGTAAGCAAGAGCTGACATTTTAGGTCACTGAAATGAAATGCATTTTTTCTCAGCCAGGGTTTTTCTTTTCTTTGAGCACTCATTAGAAATAAATTAACTTTAATCAAAAGTAAATATTTTCCTCTCTGTTTTGAATCCAACCCTATGACCTTTGCGGGAGAATCTTGCCTTCGTTCTCTCTTGTTCTGGCAACAGAAAGCATATAAGCAAAAGGAGTAAACCCACCTGAAACTGGTTACTAGTGCATTTATGGCCAAATGGGTCATCACAAAATCTTTAAAATTCAAGTAGTCATAGTTATGTGTAATTAATTTTTACACAAGTTGTACTATATTGCACAATGGAGAAAAATGGTCAAAACAACTTTTCCATCATGCATGTTTGAAATTTATTGTAGCTTGAACCCATACTCCACTCTTGTTTTTATTAGTAAATTGAACAAAGAATTGTGTATAGTAACTGTCTAGAGCAATTTTAGGCCTTAATATTTGAGAGGGATTCAGTCTTTGCACATAAAATACCACAGAGAAATCAGAATGAAACTCTGTACATCTATGCACATCTATTTAGTTGGAGTAAACAACACATTCTGATGTCTCAAAGTCCCTTGATAGCCTTGTTTATTGCTCTGCTAGGTTATATGATGTAAATAATCACTCCTGCAATTTCTCCTTGCTGAGATAGCTAGTAGCTGGTAGGTTTGAAGCTGTGGGCAGGAAGAATGGATGAAGAATCTGGTCCCTTGTTTCTCATAAGAGTCTGCAAATCAAAGAATTCTTACTATATTTAAAGACCCTCATGGATTGCTACTGTGCATTTGGATCAAAATAAATACATGTATTCAAGGAACATTTTTTGTATTAAAACAGTTGAGTCTCCACTTCAGAAAATTGGTTGCTGGCGTACACTATTATCATCTCAAGTTTCCATATTTTTCTCCACTCCTGCTTCCTCTGTGAGTCATTTGCACTGCAGATGTAAACTCTCCTGGGTACATTGACCTGTATTTACATATATTCTTTGTTGAGGAGTCTCAGAAGTGTCTCCATGCAATTTTGGAACTTATGAACTTCAAGTAAAGGTGGAAAATCAAGCAGCATCTACATTTCAGACCTGTGCAACACAGTTCTGTTAATGCCCATACCCAATGATGGATCTTGGGACCATCTAGTAGTAATTACTATTTTCATCTAGAAAACAGGAACATCTTTGATAGCTGCTTTGAATGGAAATATGAAATATTTTTGGGCATATTGAAAAATTTGAGAATGACTTGGAGGACGGATTTTTATTTGAAAGAGGATGATAGATTAACCTAGATGAGTTCCTGGGGCTTATTTAAGATAGTCTGAATGTAGCAATTGAGATTATGTTCACAAAAGAACTTTATTTTTGCATAATATACATTTTTAAGCTTCGATATGTGCCAAAGTTATTTTTGATAAGCGGTTTTTCTAATTTTGCCGAAAGGGGACATTGTATAATATTTCCAAACACTGTCAATGTTAGTGATACATGCTTAGTCTTATATATATTATTTTTGAAAACAATAATTATTTGAATTCTTATAATTAATAAGCATTTAAATTAAAATTATTTTTCAAATAGTTATTAAAAAGAAATATAAATATCTTGTTTTGATATCAAGGCCCCCCAAAATTAACAGGAATGTGATTTGATGGATCTATGCTTAGGAGGCAAAGAGACAACAGCTGAATTTTCAGTTCTGCCAGTGTCTTACACTGTAACATTTGGTGTTTCACTTAACTTTGTACAGCTGTTTCCTTTTATTGTAGTTACCCTAAGCATCTTTGTTGCTACTAGGCCCCCTTTGTGTTAAATGAATGCACTGTAAGATTTTCTTAAAGCTCCATGAGCTGACACTTTCTAAAGATATCTTTAAACCCCAGAGAAATGTCACCAAGGATAAGATAATAAATGTACCAAAGCTATCAACCATACACCACTCTGTCAAGTATGTCCCTCTGCTATCCATATCCACATCTTAAAGATAGCTGCAAGAAGATTTCTCACTGTTTTTGAATTCATGGATGTCTCTGTCATTTGTTCCTTGAAATAGTTGATTTGCTATCATCAGCTTTGTAGACTATTGAAAAGGACTGTCTGTACTGAAAACTTTGTAAATTGCCCATGCAAAAATTGAACCTCCACTTTTCAGGAGACAGTATCACATACCCATATCTGTTTGATAGACCTGTCTTAACAGCACTGTACTTTTGAAATTCCATTTAAGGAGAGATAGGTCGATAGCTTCACTGGACTTTGCACAAAGGTAAATTCCCCTTGTTCAGGAGCAGCAGTATTATTCTGCTCTAAAACCAAAAGCTGTTACTTAAGGGCACAAAAGAACATCTGTAAAATTCAGTCACCTGCTTTCACTCTCCAACTTTTAAAAATGGCCACGATTAAATAAGGATTTTGATAATAGTGTTGGAATGGCTCCAGCTACTCGTTGAAGTCCCGAATTTTCAGATATTCCAAAGTAATACTACAACCCCACAAACACAAAAGCCCCACATTGACATCACAACTTCTCAAGTTATGAAGTCTTCTACTAGAGAAGACTAGTAGTTATTAGTATTAACTAGTAGTTATTCCTCTTCTACTAGAGTTTCTGGCTTTCTGTCAGAAGTTCAATGGCCAGGTATTGTTCCCTAAAAATCAACAACCTAAGTGGAGTCTTATTAAGCAACAAATGAAAACAAACAAGCAAACAAATAAACAAATGTAAGTAAGATATGTGCTAAAAGAAAAATGTAGTTTCCCATTGAACTTGGCTGGAAAAGGCGATGTTCTGCTAAGGCCATTAAATAATGGAAAAGATTAAAAGATATTTTCTTTTGTATCTGTCTCTTGTTTCTCTTTACTTCATAACTAGAATCCACTTGGACTTATTCCTCAAAGCACACTGAAGGAAAAGAGGTTATTTCAAGTGTGTCTGTAGACATTTGTTATATCTACTAAAAATATTTTGTATTACATTAGGAGGAGGGTCTTTTCTGGAAACAATACCTCTGATATTTGACTTACTAAGTCTGTTGAACTGCTCAGTCTGTTGAACCTCTGATATTGGAAATAGGAAGCCATGGCAGCATTGATATGCCTACCCCCAAGAATTCCCTGTTCTTCCCTAAGAAATTCAGTACAAGTTTTGAAGTAGTTAATGAATGCAAAGTTAGGCTGAGATGTTCATTGTGTCTTTCTACCTCAGTATAGTACAGACTATGTTTCACATTCTCTATTTTTCTGCGAAATATTTGCTAGGTATCTACAGTGAATTTAACAATACCTATTATCCTCACTCTAAAAGCAAGAAAAACTAAAATGTTCTCAAATGTAAGAGAACAATATTTTGGTATTTAGGTATTTAAAATGCATTGTTCTATTATTGTCAATACAAAGGGTTAAAATGCCTGCAAGCAGTTATAATATATATATATTTATCTTTCATGAGTATGCATTGAGTAGGTATTAAAAATTTCAGTTGTAAAGGTTTCCAAAGTGTTCAATTTGAGAATATTTTTTTAAAAAAATCTTACTAGGAAATTTTCCCGATAAGGAAGAAAAAATCATTTTTATCCTATTCAAAAAGTAGAACTCAAACTACTGTGAACAACCACAAATAACCTTCCATAGTGCTTATATATAACTTTTTTAAGAGGCAAAATTTCACTGGGTAAAGATGAGAGGTAGAAAGTTTGCAATGAGTCCTCAATCTTTTCTGTAAGTGGTGGCTGCACTCTGAATTCCTGATAAAGTGCATTTGCTGGTTTTTTTCAGATTTTTTTCCAGACTGTGCTTTCTGTTCAGTGAGGTAGAAGTTCACCAAATATTTTGTAAGAATAGCTCAAACAACCTCCTCTATCCATTCTAATGTGGAAATTACATCTAATCTGCATACAAATTAAAACATAAGAGATAATGAACCACATAAAATGTTCAACTTTTGCTTTTATCTTTTATTTTGATTCAGCCACTGTTTAGGTTTCTGCTTGTACTGCATCCCAAGGGTGTCATTGACAGTTATCATTTCTGCTTGTTTTCACACTCCAATTTTCAATACTACAGCAGAGAACAATGTAAACACTGTATTTATTTTCTGGCAACAGAAAATAATTACAGGATGTGTCATAAGTCAAGTGCAGAAAAATATGATAAATAGTGGGGTTACAAAAATGAGGTTGGTTGGTTTTTGGAGGTTTTTTCATAGAAATGACTGAAATACAGGATAGCTAAGCAAACTTTCAGCTAGGGGTTTTTTTTTTTTTTTTTTTTTTTGTATGATGGTTGTAATCTAACCACGATTGTATGAAATTTAGTCAAAAAACACTTTGATTCATGGATCAGATCAGATCAGACCATTTGTGCCACTGCCGGTTTCCCATGGATAGGTATACTAGCTAAAAATAAGCTAAAATAAGATCTTCTCTATCTTCTTGACACTATAAGCACTAACAAGACCGTTGTGTAGACACTCTGAATTTAGACTTCAGATTGTAAATTAAAACAGCGAGGGTTTTGACTACGCGATCTGTTTGTTCCCACAGATACCAGAAATGTATCAATCTCTTGGGAGACGTCATGTTTTTCTCAGGTTGTACACAGTTATTTCCATGGTCCTTTTGCAGCTGTTAGGGTTTGAACCTCAATCATCTAACATGTGTCAAGAGACAAATTTGATAGCTCAGAACTGACTTCAAAAGATGAAGTTACAGGCAGTTTAAAACATCTGTAGGGTTAGACACCGATAGCACAATCTGAAAGTCTGGTGAGAATAGATTTCTCCTTTAGTTGGGTTTGGGGTTTTATTGAGCTCTGTGAGAAAAACCTACTGATGAAGAATATGCCCATAAATCTTTTAAAGGCATGTTTCAGTTACCCAAAAGACCATTTCATATTGCTGATACCCAAAAGGAAATTCTGATATGGAAAGAGTAGTCTGCATTCTTTATCCAGAGAAATTAAAAATACAGGAGGGAGGCAGCAATCTTAATGAAGTGGAAAATTCAGAAAATATATTCAGCAATTCAGCAATTATTGATGTCTGTTTGGTATGACATTGAAGTGTGCTTGTCCGAAGTGCTGTGGTGCTTCACAGATGTCACAGAACAATTGCCATGGATCTGCATTCTCATTTTGAAGCTGAATCACTAGGTAGGGCTGATACACCCATTACACACTGGTGGTTCAGGCAGAAGAAAAAATACAAAACACCTTGTAAGATATAGACAATTAAAGAAGTCAATTATAAAAAAATAAATCATATAAAAACAAAGTTCCCAGATGACACCTTCTTTAATGTGTCATAATTTCATCTATTTCCTCTAAGTTTGGGTTCAGAGCTCAACTACTCCCAAAGTCCAGACTTCTCAAGGTACATACAGACATCCTACAGCTAACATTTCACTTCACCACAGGAAAGCCAGGATCAGCTTTTTGTAGGAAGAGAGCCTGTAAAATCAGTTATGGAAGAGTAGCAGAACATTCGCCAGGTGTTCGCGTCTGACTTGGGCAATTTGGCTCCAGGTCTGGGTGGCAGCACAGTCTGGAGAATTAACTCGAAACTGCAACTAGCAGAGAGCAGGGAGAGCACACAAGAGGTGACTACAGCCCCAGAGGAAACAGGTCTGATGCTTCCATGTTTGTGTCTTGCAGGCATAGATCATCTTGGTGTCATAATGAGAGATCCTTTGAGGAGCCCCAGCAATGAGTAAAAACACACTGCAACATCTGCAGCTCACACAAGCACTCCAATCAGCAGCATGACATGGACAGGTTCATGTCAAACTGTCTAAACCAAAGTTATATTACTTAAAATGGCATATAATTATTAGAATATGCAATTTAATTTTCTACAATGTAAAATGCAGATTTTTTACACTCTGCTTAAATATGACTTTGAAAAGAATTTAGGGTAATATTTGTTCCCCCTTCTTCAGCCTGAGAAGCACATAAGCATTTTGGTAATAAAATCCAAAGGCCAGGTGAGTTGCTTTGCCATTGTGTGTGGGTTTTGTTTACAACTCCAATAAAATTTAAATATTTATTGTTGTTCATAGTGCATGTTAGTAAAAGGGATGTGACTAGGCAGCAGGGAGGAGGGCTGCCTTTTTCTTTCATCTTGGTGTGGATGCTGCACAGCAGCTCAAGTGAAACTCTTCAGGAGGGAAAGGAGACTGCATACTCTCTGGGAGTGATAAAACTAGGCTAAACTTTGAATCCTCCTTTTTTTTTAAGCTCTATTTTCCCATTGTTCTTTTTATTAGGAATGTGTAAGTAATCACAAGGGTACCCTTTTTATCTTGATTTCGTGGATATCCCACCAATGTCTTGTAGGCTAAGAGCAGTTCATGAAGCAGTGAATGAGAAACACTGGTCTAGCATCAAACAGAATGTAATGAAAATTGATTTACAGCCTTTTCACTGGTGCTTGGGTGGTATGCAGCCATGGCCCAGCCTCTCCATCTCCCAGTGCATTTATTTCCTTTAATTTTGTCCTCTCTCCTTCTTGTTTGTATATTTAGTAAGCTGCTTATGGCTCCCATTGTGATCCTATGATGCTGAACAGGATTCACCTGTGATCTCAGTTGGGCACTACTCTCACACAAACAGGAGTGTGTGTCGCTTGCAAGATGAAGTGTGTAGGTTCGCAGTCTAGCCTTGCGGTAGCTGGCTTAATAAAGCAAAATTGTTATAGTCTGTACAGCAAATGTTTTTTAGCACTAGCATGTAAGATGACAAGTAATCCAGACAGGCATTAGTATGGGCACTCTGTAAGTGATGGACAGTAGTGAAGTTTTGGTAGTGCCATAACAATTTTATGAAAGACATTACAATGTATTATGGTATTGATCTACATAAAAAAACTCAGCAAAATTCTTTAAAAGAATGACATAGCGATATTTTTATTCCAATTGCTAACAAATAGTTCTATAATACTTCCTGAATCTATTCTTTATCTTTTTACTAGTGACTATGGATAGAGACATTATTTTCATGCATCTTCAACAATGATTTTGCTCTGGGTAAGGACAGATTGATGCAGAAGTAATTTTAAAGAGTTGAGTGCTAAGAAATATCTGGGGTGACATAATGATCCTTTGAAACTCCCTGTTTTCTCCAAAGTGGTAAGAATTTAATCTTGTACTATTAATAGAAGTGGAAAATCTCTGGTAATTCAGATAAGTTAGTCATTCGGGGTAGATCCACAGAAAATATAAATTAGAATGACTAACAGTTGATTACATCCAGTATCTAGAAACTCAAAGCTTTTCTTCAGCTGCTGACTCTTGTCTCCCAGCATTAGGAGAACAAATAAAGAAAAAACTTTCATAGCTACTTGAAATTAAAATTGCATTTCAACATTTTATATAATTTTTTCTTAAACTCTCATTACGGGGATGAAGAACACATTTAGTGAATGTTACATTCCCATGGATATCATGTTCAAGAAGAGAGAGAACACAGTAAATATGTTTGTTGTTTATTATAGGGTCTGTTCTGTGGAACTGAGGTGAGTTGAGAGGATATTCTACCTTCTAATGTTCATAACAACATTTATTTATTTTTCTGGTTTAATATAAAACAGAATCCATGTGTTTTCTCCTCCCTTCCAACCTCATCCCACCCAAATTCAGGAAATTTTCCTTGGCTGTTGAGCCACATACATTTGGACACAGTGAGAGAGAGATTTCAGAATATCTCATTAGTCAGGGGCAGCACATTACTGTACTGCCTAGAAGCAAACCAGTGAAAAACATAGCAATGGAAGTCACAGTACATTTACTTAGTGTCTATTTACTCCAGGAAAAAAACATTACTATAGTAGCAGATATTTTCTCTCTTCATGTTTACTCATTTCTGATACCTGACACAACACAAGGAAACTAATTTTTTTTTGCATATTTCTCATTGTTATTTCTTTATTCCAGTGTAAATAGAAAGAATTAGAGTGTCTCCAAAGAGACTTCACATCTCCTCTGTCCTATATTATGTCTTGCAGATAACCAAATCGACAAGGAATTAAAAGCCTTCTATATTTCTTTACTCCCCAGAGTATGTGGAAGGCAAGAGACAATCTTGCCTTTAAAAGATAACAACATTGTACACATCTTTTAAACCACCAAGAGGATTCCACAGCAGGCAAGTACTAGAAATTAATGCAGAATTAAAAACTCTAGAATGTCTCAAATTCTTTACATTAAGAAGTTATAATTTTAATCTGACCCTAAGGATCTTGCCCCTAGTCGTGGCTATACAATTTTTAAAGGAAGAGTTACACTACAAAAACAGTAGGTGATATTCCTTTATTATTTAAAGCTTGTTTTACTGCAGTTTTAACAGAGTACCTGTCATGTATTTTCATTTTACAGTACAAGAGCTGCAACATAACAGAATATCAGTAAATCTCAGGGCTTTTATGGACATACATTATTTTTACAATATTGTGATTTAATGTATGATACCTTTTTACTCTAATCTCTTTTCCTCACAGAGGACCGTATACCATTATACTAAGTATCCATGCAGTGTTTAAAAATGAGACAGTAGGCATTCAGCTAATTGTTAACTCTTCAATACTTTAAAACCCATTAACTGTAAACAGTCCTGTGTAGCAAAGTTATAAGAAATACTTTATTGATGGATGTCCAGAATACTGCACTGGAGAATGATTTCTGTGTGTGAAAGTAAACATAAAATGATGTCTCAGTTTGACAGTAATACATTACTCTTTTTGCTGTCATTAAAAAAAAAAGTCCTTCCCTCCTCACCCACTGCACCAAAGCTTTTTATGCATTCAAATGATTTTTAAAGTCTTGATCTATCTTGTCTTCCTGCTGGTATTGTACAAGTTACTGTCTCTAGCTGATGCTTCCTTTCTTTATTGGTAAATCATGAAAAAGGATCATAAAATCTAACAGGACTATGACACCATTTGATATTTTTGAGAAATTTCAGTACTCTGCAATGAGGCTGTGTAAATTCCCTATTAAGTGGGAATATGATATCTCCGTTCCAATGAAGGATGGTCAAACGGGCAGACCGTGAACAGAACTTTCTGCTGCCTTTCCATAAATTTAGTGGGTTCTTTCCAGGAGAAGAGCTGGAGGGAACTAAGAAATATCTTTAATGTGATTTTGCAGATATAAGCACTACAATGCTCTGCCAGTTACAAATAACAAATAAATACCTTCTACCTCAGTGTATTAAGCTTACCTTTTGCACATGAAAAATTATTTACCACTCTGCATCCTTAAAGCTGGATACCAGCACTAACCCAGGAAGGAAAGGATCACACTAAAGTATCTCCCACAAGTAACGAATATTTTTCCCTTTATTTTAAAGCAAGATTTATTATTCTAAGGAGTGCTCCCTCAGTCTTCTAATGCTCTTTCCAAAGGAGTAGCCTTTGGCTAAAATAATGATTCTTGTATATAAATCCCTGTCCTTAGAACAGTCACAATAAACATGTGCACAACGTTCTTGATGGCAAATCATAGATTTTATAGAGTCATCAGATTTTATTTTAGTTTCAGTTTTAGTAAGTAACACAATAAACCAAAGATTGGTTTAACTGGGACAGCAGATACAGAGGATGAAGAAGTCACCATGCCATCAGGTCAAATGGTGTGGTGATGATAAGTGGAGTAGAAGCCAAACATACTAGCTTGTACATGCTATCCATACTGACCTGCTTGCAGCCTGCAATGAATCTGTATCCAGAAGATTTGTTACATTTTGTCTAGGATGCTTGCTAATAATGTGTTTAACTCTTCAGTCTGATGCTAACTGAAGAGGAAGTAGGGAAATAAGGAAACATACCTCTGTGAGAATAAGGCTGCATGGATGTAGACCATAATTTCAGCACTCTTCCGCAGCATGGAAGATAACAGTTCAAACCACCGCGTGTTTCTCACACTTTATACCAGTGTCCTGTAATGTAAAGAGAAGCTACATTTCCTTTCTCTTGTGGGGAGAAAATATTCACTTAGCAAGGATATCCAGAATTAGCAATAATAAACACAAGGAAAAAATCCCCAAGCAAAGATTTTTTAAGGACCTGCAGGTACTTATCTCAATATATCAACCTTGCTACTCATCAGTTTGCTGAGCTGATTATTTGACTTTTGTCACTCTGATTATGTCTTAGGATCAAAGCACCCCAAACTCTCTGAAGTTGTACTAATTAATGGTCTTTTCCCTTTTTTATATGCACTAATGCAAAAGAAATAAATTTGTATAGCAAGGTTAACTGAAAGGAATCTCTCAGGTTTTGTTCTTTCAAGACATTTTCTTTGCTACCTTTTATCAAGAATTTCCAACAGAATTCCTTAGCCCATTTTTCTTTCTTTCTGAGCCTTTATTTCATGCTTGGACTGTCTTTTCTTGTATGATACTATCATACCTTCATTAGTAGAAGCCTTACTCTGGTCATCTGTAACACTGTTGTTAAGATGATCTTCTACTGTTCTAGTCACCGTGCAACTATATCGAACTTTTTATCAAGTTCAAGTAGCTTTGATCTTTATACTGGGACTAGTATTTGGTGCATCATACATGTGACTTAGAACTCAGTCCTGCAAAGCATCCTGAGAAGATGGGGTACTATGAGTGAGATTTGATTCTTCAGCCATCACTTCTCTCTGTATCTGATGCAGGAATGACAGTATTCACCCTGGAAGCATCTACTATGAAAATAAATTATCTTTTTACTTTAATTTTCCTCCCAAATTTTAGCAGACCTTATAGCCACTGGAAAGTGAGTTGAGTTTTGGGGTTTTTTTCCCCATTTATTTGTTTGTTGTTTGAGCTTTTTGGTTTTGTTTCTGTTTTTCTTTTTAATTAACTAATGCCCTTGGCCTTTAAATCCTCATATTCTAAGAAATAGCTTTTTACTGGTTTGTTTCCC